>NC_061114.1:74316701-74478876 GCF_002878395.1 Capsicum annuum
ATATATATATATATATATATATATATATATATATATATATCTCACCTTATTATCTTGAAAATAGGGTTTCTTCACAACAATTTTGCATCACAAAAATAGAGGAAACACTTGGTAGGATTCTCCCTAAAGCCGCTGTAATGGTTAAAAGATCCATTATAATGGTAAATCTAGTGGTTTTACCTTGGTTTTTCTCTTACCCAATCTCAGGTTTTTATATACACATAATATATATTGGATTCGCAATGCCATTGGTTTTGAACCACAATCAACATCATTTTTCGTCTATCAAATTAATTAGCGATATACTTTTATCAACTTTTTTACTCACACAATAATCTACCTTTAAAGATGTTACCCTAACCATCAGGAACCTTGGTCGTTCATACGACATTGGATAGAAGTCAAGTAGTACTTCAAATCATGATGGAATCAGCCATGGCTTAAATTACGAAAATAAAGACAACCTCGAGATCATACCTAGTCTTTATATCCGCTGGTCTGCTTGACTACATATCACACAACCACACACACTGTCAATACACCATGTTCAAAACTTCAACATCACTAAGAAATTTACATACATCACAATCAACAATCCACATAGCATATTTTTAACACATAATTATTACACCCCAAGTACTTAACACCATATCAATAAATAATAACAATCTGTTTACTATGTTTCTTATTGACCTATATTGGTTAAACGTCTTGTACCGACCTTTCCATGTCAAAAGATAACAATTGGGACCAACTAGTCCCATCGCGATGATGGAGATACCAATTGGAATTGACTAAATACCTATTGGACTCAACTTGGGGATATGACATTGAGATGGCATGACAGGAAATAAAAAAATGAGATGGATTCCTAGATGCGTTGTGGATTCTTATAGATTTGATATGGATCTAAACACATTAATCCATATGACTCTACTCAACATTTGCTCTTGTACTGGAAGGCGGGTAACTGTGCTCTAATACATGACTCATCCTACTGGGTCATGCTAGCAATCTACCAATACCTACCTAGGATGGGAAAACCCTAAAGATATCACCATTCAATTAATTGTAAAAGTTACTACAATATTCACCTAGTCAATTTATGTCTACCATATGAATAATTAATCAACTTTTCAAGTGCAATTACTCAATTAAATCATTTCCAAACTTAATTTAATATATTAAAATAAGAAAATTAAATAAGGAAAATAATTAAAGTGACTCCCCAAAACCTAGCCTAAACCGGTACAAGAGCACTAAACAAGGAGTAGGGACCTCTATGAAACAACATCTATGTAGCATAAAATGGGTAGGAGCTGCTTCTAAATGATCAACATTATTTCTATAGAAACTCCAACTAACCTACACCATAACTACCTTCAATTAGAGGCATATTATGGGAAGCATCAGTACAACCACACATACTGGTAAGAGTCATTAACTAACCAAGATCAGAAACAAACAACATCAATGTAATAACCCGTAAGTTCCCAAGCTCAATTCAGCTCACAGTTGCATATTTAAGGGGTACAATACTTGGAATTTTCAATAAGTTTTGAGGACTTAGTTATTTTAAAGACCCCTAAACTTTGATGATCTTATTTTTAACCTTATCGACCTTGGAACGTCAATTTTTGAGTTAATTCATGATCGGGGTTGTTCAAAGTATGTATCGAGTGAGTTTCAACATTTTTAGATAAGTGTAGGGGCGTGTTTGGAAAACCAAACTAGTAGCACCACCGAGATAAGTGGGAGCCGCCCCCTCCAGTCCATCGGGGTAAGGTGGGCGCTGCCTTGTCCATTCCACCTCTCTAAGGCGGGCGCCGCTAGACCTAGTAGCTCAAGAGCCCGCACCACCCCCTCTTTATTTCATCCATTTTTTATTCCTTGGAATTTTAAAGGTATTCGACTCATTTCCCTTCACCTAATCTGTCCATAACACTAATTTGGTGCTTCCAAAGAGCATTATTTACCCTTTTATTCACAAATTGCTCTCAAGAAACCCTCCCTTTCCCCAAGAACAAGTCCAAACTCTTTCATAATAAATCAAGGAATTCAAGTTTCAAGTTCAAGAAATCCTCAAGGAATCTTTAAGAATTCATCTAGTGAGGTATGTGGGATATTCATCCATGGGTCCTTTTTACAAATGGAGCCTGAAAACCTTCTTTTTAATTAAAGTATGGATCTTTCTCTTATTATGGAGTTTTATATACTGGATTCCAATGCTGATGGAATGTACTGAGTTCTGAGGATTGGTTGAGAGTACTGAAGTTACTAAGATTAACCGTGAATACTCAGGTTGCTGAGGTTACTGAGCACTGAGATTACTGAGATTACTGGACTGCTGAGATTATTGAGATTTTTGAGTTTTCCTGAGTCACATGAATGACTGAATTCTATAGATCATGGCTTGACTGAGAGTATCGTAAAAACATGATATGGATCTAGGCATACAACTATATTTTTTGGGTACAAGTATCCCTATGACTCGATGGAAGGAAACTGACACAACTTGAATTTCTTGAATACACGACCATCAATAAAAATCCTTAATACATGAGTGGGTGATTTCATGAAGTACATGGTCATCATAATATCTATCATGAATAGGAATGCTTATAATCAAGTCATAAATCTCATATTCTAATATCATGGGCATTCCGATAATATATACTATTCATAGTAATCGCATGGAAACCATTCAAGTGTAAGGGAAATGGCAACATGTAATGTTTAGTTCATATTGTAATGATTTGGGGATATTATACTTCATGTATTTATTCAACATCTCAAACATGGTAGGGAAAGCATGGATATATTTTGTGTACATAATTTATATCTCCATTATCATACATGCTTCATACCACAACAATAACAACACATAATTTGCATGGAAATTCATATTGGAGTGTATGACTAACATGAACTTGTTAATTTGATATCATGAAATCATGTACATATGAAGTTCTAACATACTAGGCATCTTATCGAACACCTTGTATGCATTCTTTAAGGCATAGGTGGATTTCATACTTGCATTCTATCAATCCATCTAAAGATCATGTTTTTCAACTAACAACCTAACTTTCATAAGATATACAATCACGATACTATTATATAGCAAAACAAACAAGCATCAACATGGGTATGATCATATCACCACAATCAACCAAGCTTTTGTATTCTAAAGATTGATTCTTGAACTCTACAAACGAAAGGAATCCGTGGATGAATACTACGCATATCTTGGAAGGGAGGTTCTTGATGATTGACGGAGGAATTTCCTTGAAATTGGATCTTCAAGCTTAATTATCCAACCCTAGTTGTTTTTCTCTTTTAGTGCTCTTGGATGATGAGCTTTGAGATGTTAATAGGGTTGTAATGTGTTTAGAAGCTATATATTTCGTAGGGTTATGTTTAGGGACGTGTAAGGAGTGTTAAAAGACTTAATTACCCTCAAAATAACTCAAAACGGAGTGTTTTTGGCATTGGAACTGACTTAGGCAGCGCCTAACCAATCTCTTAAGTTTGGTTGGGCGGTGCCTAACCAATCACCTATCCTTACTGTCTCTCACGAAAATAGGCATAACTTTTTGCTCGGGTATTGGATTAAGGTGAAATTGGTATTGTTGGAAAGATAATTATATTATCTATAATTTGGTGGGTAGAAATATGCATAAATACTACATTAACATTGAGTTATACTCATTCAAAGATGACCCTTGCAAAATCGAACACTAAAACTTGATGAATTCAAAAACTCTTAGCTTGTATTACCTTAAGTGACTCATATGAACATGCTTAATGTATCATAAAATATCTTATCACTAGGCTACTCATTGTAAGTCATGCACTCAAATGCTACTCACAGGATAGGAGGTTTTATACGTAGGAAAAATGGTTCGTCTCTTAGCTTAGAAACATACGGGGTATTACAATATCTCCCCCTTAGGAACATTCATCCTCGAATGAAAATTAACTGAAGTGGGAGAGATGATAAGATGAAGTATGTACAATACATACACTACTGAAACATGAGTTCTTGACTGGCATGACTGAAAGATGAGCACAATATACTGAACATGCATATCTCTGCCCCGACTGGAGGGGTCCAATCTCTGCCCCGACTGGAGGGGTATCAATATCGCGTCACTGGTAAGGACAACTGTAAGAACCCTATACTGGCAGGTACTCAATGAGAATGGTGGGAACCCTAAACTGACGGGTTAAGACACCTCATCAACCCTAATCTAATGGGTTAAGATGTCTCAACCTACGCTGGCTACGTAGTTCTGGAACACAAGGATAACTACCAAGAATCACACCCTGAACTGGCGGGTGAGTTCCCATTATTAGGTTCACTCAGTGCTAACTTCTACTCCCATCTAAAGGACACTGAACTGAATAACTAAGATGAACTGAATAACTGAATTGAATTGATTAGCTGAATTGATACTGATTAACTGTACTGATACTAGTGGTATTGTTTAGCAGAGCTAAACTAAGTTTACTGGATTCCAATGACTGATGGAATGTACTGAGTTCTGAGGACTGTTTGAGAGTACTGAAGTTACTGAGATTGACTATGAATACTGAGGTTGCTGAGGTTATTGAGACTGAGATTACTGAGATTACTGGACTACAGAGATTACTGAGATTTCTGAGTTTTCTTGAGTCACATGAATGACTGAATTCTATAGGTCATGGTTTGACTGAGAGTATCGTGAAAACATGACATGGCTCTAGGCACACAATTATATTTTTTGGGTACAAGTACCCCCAGGACTCGATGGAAGAAAATTAACACAACTTGAATTTCTTGAGTACACGACCATCAATAAAAATTCATAATACATGAGTGGTGGATTTCATGAAGTACATGGTCATCATAATATCTATCATGAATAGGAATGATTATAATCAAGTCATAAATCACATATTATAATATCATGGGCATTCCGACAACATATACTATTCATAGCAATCGCATGGAAACCATTCAAGTGTAAGGGAAATAGCAACATGTAACGCTTAGTTCATATTGTAATGATTTGGGGATATTATACTTTATGTATTTATTCAACATCTCAAACATGGTAGGGAAAGTATGGCTATATTTTGTATACATAATTTATATCTCCATTATCATACGTGCTTTATACCACAACAATAACAACACATAATTTGCATGGAAATTCATATTGGAGTGTATGACTACCATGAATTTGTTAATTTGATATCATGAAATCATGTAAATATGAAGTTCTAATGTACTAGGCATTTTATCGAACACCTTGCATGCATTCTTTAAGGCATAGGTGGATTTCATACTTGCATTCTATCAATCCATCTAAAGATCATGTTTTTCAACTAACAACCTAACTTTCATGAGATATACAATCACGATACTATTATATAGCAAAACAAATAAGAATCAACATGGGTATGATCATATCACCATAATCAACCAAGCTTTTGTATTCTAAAGATTGATTCTTGAACTCCACGGACGAAAAAAATCCGTGGATGAACACTATGCATACTTTGGAAGGGAGGTTCTTTAGGATTGACAGAGGAATTTCCTTAAAATTGGATCTTCAAGCTTAATTATGCAACCCTAGTTGTTTTTCTCTTTTAGTGCTTTTGAATGATGAGCTTTGAGATGTTAATTGGGTTGTAATGTGTTTAGAAGCTATATATTTCGTAAGGTTATGTTTAGGGACGTGTAAGGAGTGTTAAAAGACTTAATTACCCTCAAAATAACTCAAAATGGAGTGTTTTTTGGCATTGGAACTGACTGAGGCAGCGCCTAACCAATCCCCTAAGTTATGTTGGGCGGCACCTAACCAATCGCCTATCCTTACTGTCTCTTATGAAAATGGGCATAACATTTTCCTCGGGTATTGGATTAAGATAAAATTGGTATCGTTGGAAAGCTAATTCAATTATCTACAATTTGGTGGGTAAAAATATGCAAAAATACCATATTAACATCGAGTTATACCCATTCAAAGATGACCCTTGCAAAATCAAATACTAAAACTTGATGGATTCAAAAACTCTTAGTTTATAGTAGAAGAACTTGTAGTTTTTTGTGGGTTACACCTTATAGATAAAATACCATTTAGAATAATACCAATAGGCATAAATAAATCTAGGTCATTTTTATGATTCATTAATATTTTCCAATACCTAATGTGTGAAAAATATAAATGTATCTGAGATCAACTCTAGAAACTACGATAGAAAGAAAAGTAAACGACTTTCTTATTATATGGATGAGACCACATATGGAATGGTAAGGTATAACTTTGTATCTCAAGACCTGTTACCAATCTTAAAAAAAGTCAATTTAATGTTGGTATAATAAGAATAGGTGAAAAAGGTTGTGTGTGGAACAGATGACTAGGAAGAAGTTATGAATTTTGCACTACAATAAGGATACATGTATTTGAGCAAGGTAAAGGAAAAACTAGGAACGTCATTTTCTCACATTAAAAAAGGACTGGGTATGAATTTGAATTTTTTTTTGGCTTATTATACAACCAAATTGGTGGGGAGAGAGTTCTAAAAGGTAGGTGGCAGGGTAAAGGTGTCACAACCCAAAAATTAAAGTTATGATGACACTTATCATGGCTAAGCCTTGATAAGTAAAAATAAAATAGAACACCTTAGTTTTTGGACCTTAGAAAATTTTTTGAAATTGTAATCTCTGGACCTAATATGACTCAAGGGTACAATCCATATTTTGGGGTACAAATGGTAAGGTCTAATCATATACTAATAAGTGATGGTTGGTGGGGTGGATTTTTCTTACTGGAATGGGTACGACTTAGGGGTACGAGTTGTATTGGTGGTTACAAATTATTTGGTTCCTTAACTTAATATTATACTTGGTTATTAGGTTGGATCTAAGTATAAGTGTCTCTCCATGAGATATAAGCTAGGGTACGAGTTGTACCCAGAACTCGTATGGTGGACAGTGTCTAAATCTTTCTTGGGTTTAAATCTACTGCAGGTATGGGTGAAGGGTAAGGATCATATGCTTTGGATATGACTTAGTTGGATGATCCATATATTGGACAGTGTTTGATCCATAGGTTTAGGCCAGGATACAAGTAGAGGATACGAATCGTATTGGATGGCATGACTCCTGTGGGTCAGTCGTACCCCTATGATAGGATTTTGGTGCAACTTAAGTGGAGGTATTCTGGATATTTCCCCACTTATCCTAATAAGATCCCACAACTTCTAACCTACTTGGGAGGTAATTTACCATATTATTCCATTCATTAATACTTAGAAACTTTTCTAAAACTCTTTAATTCTCTCAAGAGTTTTTAGGCAAGGAAAGCTAGGGTTTCAACTAGAGGATTGATTTAGGGTTTGTCTTGGTGATTTATTTCCATGATCATCTTGGTTTAAGGCATGTTCTCTTCCATCATTGTTTATTTTATCTAAAGGCATTGTTTTAATGAATGTTTCCATGATTTCATTGATTGTATGATTTTGGTTTTCAATAATGAATTAAGGGGTTTGATATTAAATAGTTGGTTATGGTTTCCCATGGTTTTAATTACTCTTTTATATGCATTAATGGTGGTTTTAGATAATTGGACTGCATGGGAATGGTCTAATGGCAATTAGAATTGGTTTGGTCATATTGTGCCCTAATGTGTTTGACAAAATGCTTATAAAGGTATGTTTATTGCATTGACTACTTTTAATGGAACTATTTCTTGTTTTAAAACATGTTAAAGGAATTATGCATGGTTCAAATGGCTTGGAATGGTAAATGGCTAATGGCTATGCTTGAGGGGTACAAGAAATCCCCTTAGTGGTTTAATATGGTAAATGGAAGGGCATTTGAAAGTTCCCTTGAACCTCTATATGGTTGGCTTTGGATAATACTTGCAAGTAAGGATTGGTATGACAATACCAATATCAATGGCCATTTAGTTTGGTTATTTAGAAATAGGTTTTAATTGGGCAATAATGGCAGAAAGTGTAGCTAACCCATGGAAGGTGGAGGTCCTGGGGACACCAAAATTGGAAACTTATATTTGGCGATATGAGGTTGGTGTTGGTAACCATGTGTATAATGCCACACTATATTTAGGGAATGTACTATTCATCCTAAGTATTTCTTCCCTGGTCGTGCGGATACACGCACTGGAGCCCTTTTAGTAGGGGAAGCTAAACCCATATAGCGCATGGGTGGTTTAGGATGGCAAAGCTACATAGCCCAGGTAAAGGTTTTAAAGACATGCTAAACTCATTCCCTTTTCCCGGCATAGTGTTATATATCAATATATGGTTGTATGCCTATGGATAGTTTTACATGGTTTTATAAATGACATTATTTTATGTTTACCCTGAGATCATACTAGCGGTCACTCTTTAACCCCATCTACTAGAGACTATTTTCCCACGCTATGCAGGAACCAATCGTTCTACTCCTCCTACATAGTGATTGACTCGGGGACAATATTTGGACTTAATTGGTGAGCTTCCATTCTTTTGAAAGGCTCCATTTTATGTTATGGATATTTCTAGACACTTTGATTTTATTTTGGATATTCGTTTTGGCTATGGTTGGGGGCATGTCCTAACCAAATTTCATTACCCTTTTGGTTAGAGGCTTTGTGGTACTTCTAATGGTTGGAATGGGCGGGATCAATGTTGGTGTCGTCCTTGGAATTAGAATAAGCTGAAGGAATGGCATTATTGACCAAGATTGTTGATTGTTCCATCCTATTTCATTTTGGGATTAATTATATTATATTTTGGAATATCCTTAGTTACATCCTAATTTATGACCCTTGCTTTGGTATGGTTTGGTATGGTTGGATTATTGGTATGAGATGGTTGAACTCGATTGGGTCGGTCATGATTGTAATTTATCCCAAAGTCTTCATATGAGCTCTTACACTATCTTGTTACATTCTTAAAATTCAGCCAACTTAGAGCAGGCGGCTGGAGGTTAGGTTGGGTAATAGAGATGGTCTTTGATCCTGGTCTAACTTAGGATGCCCATAACGATAAGGCCCCAGGGCGGGTCATGTCAAGTTGGTATAAGACCCTAGGTTCATGGTCAATTGGGAGTGCATAAATTCATATCGAATAGAGTCTATTTTAGAGGTGTATAGCTCGCCACACTCATAAGGGAGAGGCTACAAGGCATTTAGGAATGTTTCACTTTCTTGGTATTCTATTTTAAAGCTTGGAGTCTCAGTACTAGGATCTTCTCTAATCCTTGTTTTTTCATCTTTCATAATATGCGTCGTAGATATGTAACATAAGGAAATTCTTGTATTCTATCTGGGGGTAATGCTGAAGGGTTGAATCCTACTTCTGGGGTTAATCTTTGATCTCACAGTCCTATCCCTGATAGTTTTAGAGTTCCACCAGTTGCTACTAGTCCTCCTCAAGGTGAGGTGACTAATGCAGCATCCCGCCAGTCTATTCATGCTATTGCTAAATTAGTTATTGCTCAAGCTAAGAGGGATGTGTTTGGTACTTCATTTGCTGAGGCGATACAGATTGGCTAATTTATGAAGATGAGTCCTCCCACTTTTTTTTAAAGTGAAGGTGGGGGAGGAACCACTGGGCTTTTTGGAAGAAATGGAAAAGATATTTAGGGTGATGCAAGCTACCAATATGGAGAACATAAACTTTGTAGCTTATTAGCTCAAAAAGGTTGCATATCAATGGTATGAAGAGTGGGATAGGGATATAGGAAATGTGGATGAGTCATCCTTATGGGATGCCTTCTCTGGTGCTTTTCTAGATTGTTTTTTCCCCAAGAGTTGAGGGAAACAAAGATAAAAAAGTTTATAAACCTCAAGCAGGGAAGAATGTCTATCAATGAATATGCCTTGAAGTTTCATCAATTGTTAAGGTAAGCTCCTAATTTAGTGGCTGACACGCGAGATAGAATAAGGAAGTTCTCTTCTCGGTTCAATTGGGATTTGATTTTGGAGAGAAAGAATGCCTTTCTAATTTACAGTATGGACATCTCTAAGTTTACTTTTCATATGGAATATGTAAAGAATGAGAAAAGGAAATAGGCAGAGTTTAGGGATAGGCAGGGTAAGAGGATCAGGTTTTCTAACCAGGGAGATGCTCAATCTTAGGGTGGTCGAGATAGTGGAAAATGGTAGAAAAAGAAGAGAGGGAGTTATGTTTCTTACTCTTATGCTAGTGATTCTTACTAGTCGAGCGGCATGTGTCATCATGGTGGTGAGAATTTTTGGGCACAGGGTGCCCAATCCCAGGCAAGCGAAGGTCAGTCAGTTTCTTCATGCCCTCCTTGTCGGTTCTGTGGTCATCTTCATTGGGGTTATTACAATGAAATAGGTACAAATGCTTCAAGTGTGGCCAGGCATGCCATCGTCTTAGGGATTGTTCGGCTAATAAAGTTTCTATGGGGGCAAATAAGATTCCTATGGCTTCATTTTCTGCTCTTACACCAGGCAGTGTTGCATCTGCTTCTATTACTACCCTTGGTTCTAGTATTGGTCGAAACATGTTGTATGCTTTGGCATTTCGACAGGTATTTGAGGTATCACTTGATGTCGTTACTGGTATGTTACAAGTTTTCTCTCTTGACGTATTTATTTGTATGATCCAGGATCCACCTTTCCTTTGTGACTCCTTATATGGCTGTATCTTTTAGTTTCGATCTAGAAGTTATTTTGGATTCTTTCCTATATGACTCCTTTTTTTGTTTCGATCTATAAGAGGTGTGTGGTATCTGTTGGTGGAAAGCAGAACTTGGTGGATCTATTTAAGTTAGATATGGTGGATTTTGATATCATTCTAGGTAAGGATTGGTTGGACTCTTGTTACACATCCTTGGATTGACGAACCCATAAGGTTATCTTTAGGTTCTTTGGTAAGCCGGTTATAGAGTGGAGGGGTGTTTCTTTAGCTCCTAGTTAGAGGTTTATATCTTATATTAGAGATTAGAGGTTAATCTCCAAAGGTTGTCCTTATCACATGGTCTGGGTTAAAGATTCTAACTCGGAAGGTCCTTCTTTCCAGTTCCAGTGGTTAATGAGTTTCTAAAGGTCTTTTCGAATGTTCTTATTGGTGTTCCTCTGGATAGGGAAATCAAATTTGGTATTGATCTAGTTTTGAATACTCATCTAATTTCTATTCCTCTATATAGAATGGCTCAGACTTAGTTAAGGGAGTTCAAGGACCAACTTAAGGATCTTATGGATAAAGAGTTTATTTATCCTAGTGTATCTCCTTGGGGTGTACTGGTGTTGTTTATGCATAAGAAGGATGTATCCCTTAAGATGTGCATTGACTATAGCAGTTGAACAAAGTGATGATTAAGAACTAGTATCTTCTTCCAAGGATGGATGATCTGTTTGACCAGTTGCAAGGTGCCAAGATCTTTTCTAAGATAATCTTTATTCTGGGTACCATCAGCTAAATATTAGGGATACGGATATCCTTAAGATGGCTTTTCATACTCGATATGGGAACTTTGAGTTTTTGGTGATGTCATTTGGAAAACTAATGCTCCGACGATATTTATGGATCTAATGAATAGAGATTTTCATCAGTATTTTGATCACTTTGTTATTATGTTCATTGATGACATTTTGGTTCATTCAAAGAGCGAGGTGGATCATACTAATCACTTCTGTGTGTTGTTGCATACCTTAAAGGAACAACAGTTGTATGCTAAGTTCTCCAAGTATGGGTTTTGATTAAATTCTGTAAGTTTTTTGGGTCATATTATTTCTAATGAGAGTATCATGGTGGATCCACAAAAGGTTGTTGTGGTGAAGAGGTGGCCTGGACCCATGACTCCATTCTATATTCAGAGCTTCTTAGGTTTAGCCAGGTATTATAGGTGGTTTATGGAAGGCGTTTCATCGATAGCTGCCCTTTTGATTAGTTAACTCAGTAGAAGGTCAAGTTTTCTTACTCAGATACTTGTAAATAGAGTTTTGAGATGTTAAAGGAAAAGTTAACTTCGGCTCCAATTCTGACTTTACTAGAAGGCAATGATGGGTTTGTGGCTTATTGCGATGCATCTCGAGTAGGTTCTGTTGTGTGTTGATGCAACATGGGAAGGTAATTTCCTATGCTTCCAGGCAGTTGAAGGTACATGAGAGGAATCATCCTACTTATGATTTAGAACTGTTGGCAGTTGTGTTTGCTTTAGAAATATGGTGACATTATTTGTATGGTGTTCATGTGGATATCTTTTCTGATCGTAATAGTCTATAGTATGTATGCATCCAAAAAGAGCTTAATCTCAGGCAAAGAAGATGGCTTGAGCTTCTCAAGGATTATAATATGAGTCTTCACTATCACCTAAGTAAGGCTAATGTGGCTGGTAATGCTCTTAGCAGGTTATCCATGGGGAGTTTGACTCATGTGGAGGAAGGAAAACAAGAATTGGTGAAGGATATTCACCGCTTGGATAATCTTAGAGTTCACCTCTTGGAATCCAAGGATGGTGGTATGGTGGTGCAAGAAGTGGATCGATCGTCTCTTAGTGTGGAGATTAAGGAGAAGTAAGTTCTAGATCCTATCTTGATGAAAATGAAGAATATCATTGGTAGGAAAAAGGTAGTGGTGTTTGCGATCTTGTATAGGCAGGTTCATCGGTTGCAGACCAAGGATGTGGCTTTGGTTAAGGTTCCTTGGCGAAACCTTAAGGTGGAAGATGCTACAAGGGAAGCAGAGGACATGAAGTCCAAATATCTACATTTGTTTTCTGCTTTTGGGATTCATGCAGAAGGTGTTCAACTTATCTTTATTTCTAGAGTTAGTTAAAGGAAAGAAAAATATCCTTGACTCTTTGTTTTCAAACTTTTTTAAAGATTGGGAAAATATTTGATAATGCAAATGACTCATACGTGTTGTTACCCCTACCATGTCCATTATTCGCGGATGAATGTTTTGAGGAGGGGGGAGACTGAAACACCTTGGTTTTTGAACCTTAGAAAATTTCCTGGAATTCTAATATTTGGACCCATTATGAATTAAGGGTACGAGCTGTATTTTGGGGTATGGATGGTAAGGTCCAGTTGTATACTGACCAGTGTTGGTTGGTGGGATGGATTTTGGTTACTGGAATGGGTATGACTTAGAGGTATGAGTCATATTGGTGGTTAGAGATTGTTTGGTTCCTTAACTTAATCTTAGAATTGGTTACTTAGGTTGAATATGAGTATGAGTGGCTCACCATGAGCCGTAATCTAGGGCACGAGTCGTACCCATAACTCGTATGGTGGACAGTGTCTAAATCTTCCTTGAGTTTAAATCAGCTAGGGGTACGTCTAAAAGGTAAGGATCGTATGCTTTGGATATGACTTGGTTGGATGAGTTGTATGCTGGACAATTTTTTATCCAAAGGTTAAGGCCAAGATACGAGTGGAGGATACCAATCATATCGGAGGATACGACTCGTGTGGGCCAGTCATACCCTTGAGATGGAATTTAGGTGCAACTTAAGTAGGGATATTTTGGACATTTCCTCACTTATCCTAATATGGTCCTATTACTTCTAACCTACTTGGGAGATTATTTAACCTATTATTCCATTGATTAACATAGAAACTTTTCTAAAGCACTCCATAATTCTCTTTAGAGTTTTTAGGCGAGGGAATCTAGGGTTTCAACTAGAGGATTGATTTGGGGATTGTCTTAGTGATTTCCTTCCATCATCATCTTGGTTTAAGGCAATAAATAGAAAATGGTTTGGTTATTTGGAAATTGATTTTAATTGGGAAATAATGTTGGGAGGTGTAGTTAAGCCGTGGAAGGTGGAGGTCCAGGGGGGCAAAAATTGGAAACTCATATTTACCGATATAAGGTTGGTCTTAGTGACTGTATGCATAATGTCACACGAGATGTACTAGTCATCCTAAGGATTCCTTCACTTATCGTACGACTACACGCACGGGGGTCCTCTCAGTAGGGGGAGATAAACCCATATAGCCCATGGGTGGTTTAGGATGACAAAGATACACAGCCCAGGTAAAGCCTGCATGGTTATATATATCTATGTATGGTTGTGTGCATATGGATGGTTTTACTTGGTTTTATAAAAGGCATTATTTTATCCTTTCATTGAGATCATGCTAGCGGTCACTCGCTAACCCCGTCTACTGGCGGTTGTATACGTACGCTATTTAGGAACCAGCCATTCTACTCCTCTTACATAGTTTTTGACTCGGGGACAACATTTGGATTGAAGTGGTGAGCTTCCATCCTTTCAGAAGGCTCCATTTTATGTTATGGATATTTCTAGACACATTGAGTTTATTTTGGATATTGGTTTTGGCTATGGTTGGAGGCATGTTCCAATCGGATTTCATTACCCTTTTGGTTATGGGCTTTGTGGTACTTCTATGGGTTGGAATGGGCGGGATCGGTATTAGTGTCAGACTTGGAATTGGAATAAGATGAAGGGCTGACATCATTGGACGAGATTGTTGGTTGCTCCATCCTATTTCATTTTAGTATTAATTATATTATGTTTTGGAACGTCCTTAGTTATGGCCTGGTTTATGTCCCTTATTTTGGTATGGTTTGGTATGGTTGGATTATTGGTATGGCATGGTTGGGCTTGGTTGGGTCGGTCATGGTTATGACTTATCCCAGAGTCTTTATGTTACCTATTACACTATCTTGTTACATGCTCAAAATTTAGCCCACTCAGGGCAGGCGGTTGGAGGTTGGGTTAGGTAACGAGGGTGGTCTTCGGTCCTGGTTGGACTTGGGATGCCCATTACGACAAGGCCCTAGGGCAGGTCATGTCAAAAAATAATACAACAATCCCCAAGGAGAGACTTTTGGAGCAAATTCAGACCCATACAAGTACAAAAATAGCGGAAATTTGGACAATAAAGATACCATAAACCATCTCAAAACTTAGTGTCATAGTGTAAGAACAATCTAAATATAACCTAGAACTGTAAATACAACTGAATACGTTAAACAATAAGTCTATCTCCGAATATAAAAAGACATCAACTGCATAAGAGGAGGTCTGAGGTCATCTCTGAAGGCATAGAGCGACTAATACCTCAAGAAATGGCAATAACAAATCGCACGATCTCATATTCCGTGCAACGTACTCGTACCTGGATGTCACGACTCGAGGCTTACCCCTAGTCGCAGCAACAGTGGTTATGGTCATAAGTGAGCACAAGCTAATCCATAAACTGGTACCTATAGTGAGCACTAAATAAAATATAGACATAACACATGTATGGAAGATAAACTGAGAAGGTAAATATAAATATGAATACTAAAATATGATAACTGAATATCTGAAATAGCCGATAAGAACTAAAAGTAACTAACTGACTGTTTTGTTTGAACATCTGAAAGCCTCTAAACTGACTGATGAGTTGATGGGACAGACCCCAAACTAACTCTGACTGATTGAATAAAGTGAATTACTGAAATAACTGAATAAATATGATATGTTCTCGATGGATGAGGACTCACCACTACGGCTGCTAGATTACGCTGAGCTGTCTAACTGCAGTTGGGAAACTATGCGTTCAAACCTATAATATAAGACATCATAGCACAAAGAAGAGTACGCCATTAGTACTTTGAATGTACTAGTATATAAGATAAGGTTAGGCTGATATACATTGGGTACTGTGCATATGAAATAAGGACTAACTGAATAGCATGAGATAACTGAACATGAATGCATGAAAACTGTGACATCTGAGAATGCAAGACCAAGCATAAATCTATAATTTGAAACAAGTCTGAAATCTAAAAGACTGCAAACAGTATAACTGAATAATTAAAAGTCTGTACACTTGGTCAAGCAAACCTAAATTGAAACTATACTGAATACTGTACTGAGACTATGGGAGTTATCATCTAATTGACATGCCCCAATTTGAGCTGATCGGGGTCCAACCTGTAACCCTAGTTGGAAGGGTGTCAGTATCGTGCCATGGGTCCTAACACTGGCTATGTGGATCCATAAATCTGATGTCCCAAAGGACTAGGGAGTAAGTCCTAAACTAGCGGGTGACCCCTAAGAGAGTGTCAGTCCTAAACTTGTGGGTGACATCTCATAATCCTATGCTGGCTACGTAGTTCTAGAACTTAGGGACTGTTACTAAGGACCGAGTCCTAACTGGTGGGTGAGCCCCCATCCCTAGGTTTGCTCGGTGCTAAATCCTACTCCCAACTAAACTGACATTGGTACTGAACTGAAATAAAATTAACTAAATGCTATTACATAACTGATAGTGTTCATCATGAATATGAATGTCTGAGTATACTGATAAGATTCATGGATTAACTTTCTGAGTATTTGAAAAGCTGAATTCATGTAACTCACATAGATATCGAGTTTTCATAAACAACTAGTATTGAATGGAATCAACAATTATTCCATATCAAAGCTTTAAAACCATAGTAGGGGATTATTGTTCAAAACCCAACACTTAGGCATTTCATCAAACACATGAGAGTCATGAACTTAAGCATGGTAATAGTTAAAACATGTGAGAATAACATGATTACAAGACTAAAATCATAACTTAGGGGTTTAACATGAAAATTTCAACATTCAAAAACGTGTAATGACTCATTCCACTTGAAAACGCTCATAACATAACTTGTAATTGAATTTAGAAGAGATTTATGGAGATAATACAACTTAAACATGTAAAACTAAAAATTTAAAAACCAAAAAGGGATTCTTGGACTCCATGGGTTAAAGGAACCCATGAATGAACATATCACCTACCTCACTACACGAATTCGTGAAGATTCTTGGAAATTTCTTGAGGTTTGAAGCTTGACTTCCTTGATTGCTTGAGAATGGGTTAGGGTTTTTTCTTGAGGAAAGTGGAGATTCTTTTGAGAGGACTTATGATCTAAAAAGTAGATAATGCTCTTTGAGGAGTTAAAGATTGTGTTATGGACTGATTGGGTGAAGGGAAATGACCCAAATGCGCTTAATTATCGAGGAACAAAAAGCTGGACGGGTAAGGGAGAGCACACCGTGGGATCCGGCATGGTGCAAAGGAGAGTGAACTGCAGGCTCCAGTGCAGTGCAATGGAAAGGGCGTTATGGGCTCCAGTGCATTGCAATGGAGGAGGCACCGCAGGCTCATCCCGGTGCTGTTACTGTTTTGGATTTTTAAACATGCCCTTACGCTCGTTCGAAAAATTCAAAACTAATCCGAGATGTACTTTGAACAACCCCGATCATGAATTAACTTAAAAGTCGTCATTCTAATGTTGGGAACAACAAAAATAAAATCATCGAAGTTTAGGGAAATTGGAAATGACTAAGTCCCGACATTTAGTGAAATTTCTAAGTCTTGGACTCCCCACTTTAACATTAAATCATGAGATGAAATGTACTAAAACATTTACGGGGTATTACACTGGTTTTGTACCAAAAGGGCACTGTAGGGGTGAGTACGGTCCATTTGTACTTAGTAGTTTCATAGACCGACTAAGTAAAGTAGAAAATCAGATATATAAATACATACTATGAGCCCGTCACCTGCAATCAGAAAATATTTCAAATGGTAGCTCACACCATATCCACTAATAGTTCAAAATGTAACTCATAAATGAATAAACAAGTGCGTAATAGAAGCAAATTACATATGTGATGAATAACATACAGAAACACAACACTGAAGATGCATAATGTATTAAATGCAATAATGATAATAATGGTGTGATATGATTGAGGTTGTCGCATTACCTCTGTATGCACCTACTGGGCCTCAATGCTTCTAGGAAGGAACCATGAGGAGTTCGCAACCATATACTTTCTTAGTACTCATTCCAAATCTCAATATCCATAACTTCTCTCTTACTCGTGGACAATGACAGAGGGTTTCGTAGAAGTGTCTCATTTCTGTCAAAAACTAGTGTTTCCAAAATGATGCCAATGCATCAAAAATGTGTGTGTGATAGAGGATGTAATGCTCACAACCAAAGCAATATAAAGATCTTGAATCCATACAATATATATACGCGTGAGCTCAGAGTCTACTCAATATATCAACCATCTATGATTTAGTATAAGCAATGTACCATTGGAATATGCATGTAAGACATCATTATATCACATTTACCCAAACTTGGGTATTTCTAACATAAAAAAGCAACCAATGCATAAAAAGACCAATAATTTAGATAAAGCCCCAACACGGGTAACACATAGAAAATGTCATCTCAAATAATCAACAACAATAATATAAGCCCCCACATAGACACAACATTAATAATATGATTTTCATGATTGATTACCCATACCTATAACTTGCTTTTATATATGTATTAACTACACTACCCAGTCTAAAGAAAGTTAAGCCATGCCAATCTCGCGACGTCAAAACCCAAGCCCTAAGTCCTTAAACACGAAGCTTTCCCACCTCGAACATTTTCATAACCAACTAAAGCATAAAATATAGAATATATGAATTGAAAGGCAGCCAATGATATCTATATTGTCTACTTTCAAGTTGGGGTCAAAACGGACCCTCGAAATGGGTTTTCAGAATAAAACGATAAAATTAGAATTTTTTATTTAGATAAGCCATACCCAAGATTGTCATATGAGAAAATTCAAGTGAAAATGGGTTAAAACGAGGTTTTAATCAAAGAATTTCCATTTTAGGCCTTCCTAGCCAAAAATCCCCAAATTCTAATTTGAAATCAAGTTTTAAAGCATTTTTAACGACATAACGACATAATCGAAGTAAATTTATTGACATAGTGATTTAAAGTTTACCCAAGCTTGAGAATGGAAGAAAACGTCCAAAAATCTCACAACCCAAATCTCAAAGTCTCAAAAATGAAAGAAAAATTCAGAAAAAAGGATTTTTATAATAGCCCAGCCATGATTGCTAAAGCAGTCAAATGACTGTGTAAGCGATCATCACTTAAGCAACGGGCTGATCGCTTTAGCGGTCCAACCTATATGTGAGAGGCCTCTAAACCAGTGACTGCTAAAGCGATCAATTATCCACTTTAGCGGTAGTTTCCCAATTTCCAAGGTCCACTAAAGCGGTGTATGGGCCGTTTAAGCTGCTACTGCTTTAGCCGTCCTTTCGCCGCATAATCGACTGAACCATATTTAGCTGGATTAGAAATTTTGCTAAGTTTCAAAGTGCTGATCAACCTCTCAAGATTCACTAGGAATCCTGTACAGGTAACAAAAATATGCTTCTAAACTAAATTCAGTGTTCTGGAATCAATGGTGAATCTAATTTTTGAAAAGAGATTGTTTTCACAAAATTGACCACCAAAACCAATTTTACTGACTTACAAACCAAGGGACAAATGAGATCCAAAATCTATAAAATCGAGCCAACCACGCTACCAACCTAAAATTAATATTTTGGATTTGCTGGCACAGTTTGTTTTGCCATCAGACGCACAAAATAATAAACATTGACCGAAGTCAACTATGAGCCCTTTTTAATCTCTAAAAATCACTTACTCACACAAATCATTTTGGATCGAATACAAAATAGATACGACCATGCTCACACCCTAGAAATAACATATAGCAACTACAGGGAGGGGTAAAATGATCAAAATATATAAAAAGGAAAAGTTAAAAGAATCAAGTCATTACAATATCCACCACGAGGAGTCTAGTTCATCCCTGAATTAAAGGTAAGAGAAATACCTGAATCCGTTAAAAGCAGGGGTAACTACTACACATGTCTGACAACCTCTCATCTAACTGCACTAAGTCCTAATGAATGACATGAGACTCATTCAAAATATATCGTTATAGCAAGGATACATGCAAAACTAGATGAACAACAATTTGTGGGTAATGTTAACTTATAAGATACATCCCTAATAGTATGAAGAATATCAAATGGATTGATATACCTTGGGCTAAGATTTCCCCTCTTCTCAAATCTCATCATTCCCTTAAAGGGAGAAATATGAAGGAAGACTCGATCACCAACACTAAACTTCGAATCACGAAGTCTATGATATGCATAACATTTCTGCCTACTCTAAGACGCTTAAAGTCTATCCTGAATGACCTAAAATCTATCCAAAGAATTACAAAGCAAGTCCGTACCTCAAGGTCAAATCTCAAAATTTTCAAACCAACTAATCGTAGAGCCACAACACTTATCATATAAAGCCTCGAAAAGTGCCATCTCAATATTTGTATGGTAGTTATTATTATACGGAAACTCTACCAATGTGAAATATTGTTCCCACTAACCTCAAAAGTCCATAACAAAAGCGTGAAGCATATCCTTTAAAATATAAATAGTTCACTCTGACCGACCATCGATCTGGAGGTGGAAAGCTATGATAAGATCAACCCAGATACCCAACTTCTCTCGAAAGGTCTTTTAGAAGTAAGAGGTAAAGACTGAACCTCTAGTCGAGTAATAGACACTGTACACCATAGGATGAACTATCTCACGAACATAGATATAGGCCAACCTTTCAACACTGAAGGAAACTTGAATAGCGATAAAATTACCATATTTGATCAATCGATCCACAATGAACCAAACAAATTCAAAACCACGAGAACTACGGACAATCCAGTCACAGAATCCATAGTGATCCATTTCCACTTCCACTCAGGAATTGGTAACCTCTGAAGCAAACCACCCAACCTCAAATGCTTGGCCTTCACTTACTGACAACATAGATAACAAGCAACAAAATCTGCTACATCCTTTCTCATACTACCCCACTAGTAGTGTTATGTCAAATCCTGATATATCTCAGTCACTTTTGAATGAATATACCTAGAATAATGGGCCTCCGCCAAGATCAATCTCACCCAATCACCCACTCTTGGCATATAAACTCACCTTTAATCCTTAAAACACTATCAGAGTCAAGTGAGAATTCCTTAACCTTGCCACTCAACATCTTATCCTAAATCACGCTCAAACCAACATCCTCAAACTAATGAGCCTAAATCTACTTGACCAAGGAAGATATAGCCTCCATATATGCCAAAACACATCCAAGTGTCAAAATATCAAGCCTAACCATATGGTTATCCAAGGAATAAACCTCTAAGGCTAAATACCTCTCTTAGGTTAAAAGATATGCCAAGCTACCCATACTACTCACCTTTTGGCCAAGGTATCTGCAACCACATTAGCTTTGCCAGGATGATAAAGAATAGTAAGATCATAATCCATAAGAGACTCAAGCCAATGACACTACCTCATATTAAGATCTCGCTAGGTGAAGAAGTACAAAAGACTATGGTGATCTAAGAAGATCTCACAACAACCTTCATACAAATAGTATCTCCATAACTTTAAAGCAAATAGTACTGGGTACAACTCCAAACCATGGGTCGAGTAATTCTTCTCATGAGGCTTCAACTGACGTGAAGCATATACAATCACCTTACCCTCCTACATTAACACAAAACCTAACCCAATACTAAAAGCATCAAAGAAGATAGTAAAGCCCACGTCGTCCTTAGGCAAAGTCAAGATAAGAGATGAGGTTAATAAATCCTTGGGATTTTAAAATCTTGCACAAGCATGGAACCACTGAAAAGAAATCCTCCGCTAAGTCAACTTTGTCAAAGGAGCTGCTATAGATGAAAAATCTTCCACAAAACATCGATAGTAGCCTTCTAGACCAACAAAACTCTAAATCTTAGTAGGAGAAGTTGGCCTAGCACAATCATAAACTATTGGAGTCTTGGCCGGATAGACCATGATACCAGACTTGGTTAGAACATGACCCAAGAAAGAGAAAAACTCTAGCTAAAACTCATACTTCAAAAACTTAGCATAATACTTCCCAACTCTCAACCTCTGAATTACCCTCTACAAATTCTCCTTATGGATGGCCTCACTCTTGGATTAAACCAAAATATCATCTATAAATACAATGAAAAAAAAATCTAGATACAACTAAAACACTCAATCCATTAACTCCATGAACACGACTGGGGCATTGATCAACTTGAAGGACATAACCAAGGACTCATAATGTCCATATCAAGTCTGACAAGCTATCTTTAGAATATTTGAAGCTCTAATCCTTAATTGGTGATACCCAAACCTTAAATCAATCTTTAAAAACACCAAAGCACCCTGAAGCTGATAAAAACTCATTAATATGAGAAAGAAGATACTTATTCTTAACTGTTACCTTGTTCAGCTATCGATAATTAGTACACATGCATATAGATCTATCTATTTTCTTCACAAACAAGATAACCGCACCCCAAGGTGATATAATAGGCTAGATAAATCCCTTATCTAATAATTTCTATAGTTTGTCTTTTAGTTCTTTAAACTTTGCTGGGGCTATCCTATAAGAAGGAATAAAGCTATGCTTGGTGCCCGGATCCACAATAATTGCAAAAACAATATCACAATCTGGGGGCATGCGAGGCAAATTGATAAAAAAATCCAATAACTTATTGACACTTAGAACAAAATCCAAAAGGTAGTAAAGCAACACTAGTATCATGAAAATGTGCCAAATAAGACAAACATCATCTCTCTACTACGAGATAAGAACGTAGAAATAATATAACTCTTTTTGGACCTAAATAAAGCATACCCTTCCAAGATATCCTTGGCACAGTTGGTGAGGCTAAAGTCACATTCTTAGCATAATCGTCTAGACTAACATGATAGGGAGCTAAGTAGTCCTTACCTTAGATGACTTCAAAATCTACCATATTTAAGATAATCAAAACTACCCTAGTCTCACACATAACAAAGATCAAAACACAAGATTAGTACAACTGATCAACCACTAAAGAGTCTCCTATAGGGTAGACACATGAATAAGTATGGAAAGAGGCTCACACATAGAATCAAAACTAGAAGCAAAATATGAAAACACATAGGAGAATATCGACCCAAGATCAAATAACACAAATGTAGATCTAAATAAAATTGAGATAATACCTGTGATAATAATGTCAGAAGCCTCTACCTTGAGTCTGGTGGGTATAGCATAGCATTGACCATGACTGGTACCGAATTGAGCAACCCCATGAGCACCACCATAGGTATCACCACTTATTCCTCACACACCTCTAGTAGTACCTATACCTTTCTAAGATTATCCTTTAACTTTGATATATGAGTAGGCCTGTAAAAATAACAAGGGAAATCTTTGTCCACATGGACAAACTCATCACACACATAACAACCTCTGTGGCCAAACTCAATTTAAGAAGGTGCGGCTGAGCTTGAAAGACCACCCTAGGATAAAGACCGACTATCCATAGCCGCTGAACCTTAAGACCTGCTACCTGAACCCTAAAAACCTATCTGTATAGGTATACTATGGTACCCACATAAACCTTTGAAATCTCTACCTTAAGGCATATGACCACTAAACTTTCTCTGATAGAGCACCCTCTTAGCGCCTTCCTATGTAGATCGAAGGATAGACTCAATCATATTCACATGATCCACCATACTCTGAAATAATGCCCCTGACACTGCCATTTGGGTGTAGCTAACTAAAATATAGCATTTAATTTATTCATAAACTTTTATATTTTCTAAAACTAGGTGGAAATACTGGTGATAAAATATGTGCAAAAAGGCACGAAAATATGCCTCATAGTCATGGAGACCTGCTCCAAGTGATTAAACTTTCCTCTCATCTAATCTATCAAACTGTAGAGAACAAACCTATCCAAAAAGTCTTTAGCAAACTGATCCCAAGTTATCGCTGGAAAACCAAGGGGTCTGCAACCAACAAGTGACTTCAACCAATCCCTAGCTGCATCTCTCAATTGATAGCTGGTGTAAGAAACTCCATGCAACTCAGAAATCTAAGGTTGTACAACTTCTCCCAGTAATAAATCAAGAACTCATATGCTTCCTCACCTAAAATACTATTGAACTTGGGTGAACCCAAGTGAATAAATCTCTAAAACCTCATCTAATACTTAAAACAAATAACAAAACCCATAATAATATGAAAAAATAATAAATTTAGCAAGCTATGATCCTACCTGAGGGGCAACATAGATAAAGACTGAACTCCTGAACTCATGAACTCAAAAGGCCATACTCAAATACTGGCTTAGAAGAAGGAACAATGCTCAAATCCTATAAAATAACATAAGGCTGAAAGAATACCTTAAGCAGAAGCTGGAACGGATAGAGGTACCATACTCGAAGATGGAGGAATACCAGGTGAACTTAAAGAAACACCCTCCAAATGAGTTTGCAAATAAATCAATAAACCCTCCAAGATCGGTGTAATGGTACTCCATAAAACTTGAGTAGGCCCCATATCTCTAGTATTCCCAACCTTGGGCTCAGGGGAGATCCCTTTAGTGCTACCTCTAGAAGGGGAAAATACTCATGGTCGTCCTCTACCTGGAGCCCATCTACTATCCATGACTCATCCCCTAGACTGTTCTCTCTCCTTGAATGCTAGTTTAGCATCCCTAGTATCACAGGATATGGACCTTACCATTTGTATAGAAAAGAGTGAAATATTACTTAGAATATAAGATATGGAAAGCCCACACGACAAGTAAAAAATAAGGAAGCTTCCTAAAGATTTCTCATAGCCTCTCAAAGATAGATACATACATCTATGTATCAATCCATGAGACTACCAAACACTCTATTTTTACACAAATGAGACCAATAAACTATTTTCTTTGATACCAATTTATCATAACCCAAAACTAAGGTCATGATAGCACTTATCATGGTTAAGCCTTAATAAGTAAGATACTCACCCTAACTGATAAGCAAGAGAAAAATAATATAATAATTCAAAAGGCAAGACTTTTAGAGAAAAGTTTAACCCATACAAGTATAACAATAGCAAAAATCTAAATAATAAGGATACCATAAACCATCCCAAATTCTGGTGTCACAATGTAAGAATAATATAATTACAACCCAGAATTAGAAATATAACTAAATTCAAAAAATTATTAGTCTATGCCTAAATGCAAAATAAAGGCATCAACTAGATAGAAGAAGTTCGGAGGTTGACTCTAAAGGCATTGTTCAACTAATACCTTAAAAAAAGTACAATAAACAATTGAATAATCTCAACTATCACACGGTGCACTTGTACCTATATCTACATTGAAAGGGCACTATAGGGGTGAGTACAGTCTACTTGTACTCAGTAGGTATCATAGGCCGACTGAATAAAGTAGAAAATAAGGTATATAAATACATACTATGAGTGCCTTAGCTATAGTAAAAAAATATTCCAAATGGTATCTCACACTGTCTACACTAAAAGTTATAAATATAGGATATAAATGAATAAACAGGTCTATAATAGAAACAGATTATATATGCAATGAATAACACATACAAACACAACATTGATGATGCATAATGTATGAAATACAATGATGATTATGATGATGACGTGATATGATTGGGGTTATCGCATAACCTCTGTATACACCTACTAAGCCTCAGTGCTTTTGAATGGGACCTATGGGGGTTCACAACCCATATACTTTCTCAATACATAATCCATATCTCAATATGCATATCTCTTTTTTGTCTCATGGACTATGATAAAGGGTTTTGTAAAAATATCTCATTTCTATCAAAAATCAATATTTTCTTAGTGATGCCAATATATCTTGAATGTATATGTGATATGAGGATGTAATGCTCTCAACCAAACCAGTATAAAGATTTTGAATCCATTCAATATATATGCTTGTGAGCTCAGAGTCTACTCAATATGTCAACCATATATGATTTACTATAAGCAATGCACCATTATAGCATGTAAGACATCATTAATATTATATTTACCTTAATTTGGGTATTATAAGCATGAAGAAAGTAGTCAATGCATTTACAAGAGCAATAATATTAGATAAATCCCCCATATGAGAAATATGCAACGAATGTTATCTCAACTCACCAATAATAATAATATGAGCTCCCATACAAGCATACAAAGTAATAATATGATTTCCATGATTGATTACCCATACCTATAACTTGATTTTACATACAAATTAACTAACCATCCCAGTATAAAGAAAGTTAATGCATAACCTACCTTGTAACATCAAAACCCAAGCCTTTAGCCCTTCAATGCGTAGATTTCACCTCTTAAACAACCACAAAATCAACTAAAACAAACAAATATTGAATCTCATCCCAATATTGCTCAAGCCAAAGCTCAAAGTCTAAAAAATAGAAGATAAATTAAGAAGAAAGATTTTTATAACCGCCCATCCATGACTGCTAAAGCAGTTAAATAATCGATTAAGTGGTCATCACTTATGCGATAAGCTGAATACTTATGAAGTCTCGTCCATATGCAAGAGGTCGCTAAAACAGTCTTCTACCACTAAAGCAGAGACTGCTGAAGCAGTAAATTATCCACTTTAGTGGTAGTTGCCTAACTTCTAGGGTCTACTAAAAAGGTACATGATATGCTTAAATGGATACTAGTTTAGCGGTCTTTTCGATGCTTAAGAGGCTGCACTAGATTCAACTAGATCAATAACTTTGCTAAGTTAATAAGTTGTCGATCAACCCCTTGAGATTCATTTAAAATCTTGTGAAGGTAACCAAAATATACTACTGGACTAAATTTGACGTTCCAGACTCAATAACAATATCAATTTTTTGGAAAGAGATTGTTTTCACATAAATTGACCCTCGAGACCCAGTTTTACTAATTTTTAAACCAACGGTTGAAATGAGATTCAAAAACCATAAAATCAAGCCAACTATGCTACTAACCCAAAATTAATATTTTAGATCTACTGGCGTATTTAGTTTTACCATTCAATACACAAAATAATAAATATTAACTAAAGTTGACTATGAGCCTTTTCTAACCTCTTAAAACTCCAAACTCTCACAAATCATTTCAGATTACATTGGGAACTACATAGGGAACTATGCCAACCATTCCTATACCAAAAACACACACAGAAACCATAGATATGGGGGAAAATATCAAAACACATAAAAAAAGAAATTTCACAAAATCAAGTCATTATAAAGGGTCACTCTTTACAGCAAAAATATGGTTGGGATGGAGGCCAAGAAAATGGAAACTTTTGCGAAAATATTGTCAGAACTAAGTTGGAAGTACTTTAAATCAAACTTTAATAAATTTTGATTGTATGGTATTCAAAAAACTGAGCTACAAGAAATAGAAAACTATCATATAGATTTTAAAGTCTCAGAATTAGTACAAATGACAAGATTGATGGTAAGCTTAAATATGTGATAGTTTATTGACAAGGGAAAAAGTAAACATGTGATAGGTAATTTCATTGAGTTGTATAGAAGATAGGACATTTCTAAATATCCAAATGGGTTGCCAAATAAGAGAAACTTGGTGGATACTAAAGAAGGTGCTGAGATCAGAACTATGAGCTAGGGAGATATATGTGAGCTAGAGAAATATGTGATAGGATAACAATAAATAATTTTGATGATTGACAAATGATTAGAAAAACATAACAAACATATAAAAGAATAAGATTATTTCATATATGTCTCTAAAAAGAATTAGTAGTGATTATAACAAAGAACTACAAAAGAATTAATTTCTTAGCATAGCTACTACAAGAGGTGCTACAAGAGCATACTACAGAGAATTGAAAGGCTGATCCTTTATGGTAAAATGGAATAATACTTTTGATCAAGGAAAAATGTATTCCAAGAGAATAAGGAGTCCTTGAGAAATTTGGTTGAACTAAAATGGAACTTTCATGAAGATGTAATGACTTGAGTTTGGTGAATTATGTGAAATACTTATTTCTATGTGATTTTACTATTTTACCCCTTCTCGTAGTTTCTTTATGGTATTTTTGAGGTGTGGGGATGATTGGCATGGTTCAAGATACATTTTGGTGTAATTTATGCTATATTGTGGTTTTTGGTGGCTTGAGAAGCTTTATAGTTGACTTCGGTCAACATTTAGTGATCTATCCATCAGATGGCAAAATAGACTATGTCAGAAGATTTGAAACATTGATTTTAGGGTGGTAACATGGTTGGTTTGGTTATATGACTTTTATATCTCATTTCGTCCCTCAGTTCAAAAAGTTATAAAATTGGGTTTCGGGGGTCAACTTTGTGAAAATAACACTTTTTGAAAATCAAATATCGCCATTGAGCCTAAAGCATCGAGTTTTATAGGGTATTATAATTCATTTTCTTTCATGAGATTTCATATGAATCTCGAGGGATTCATAGAGATTTGGAATTCTCTAATTCTCCAACTAGTGTACCTACGTACGTGACTGGTTAGTCGCTTACACGAATAGCAGACCAAACCCAAGTGTTGCTTCAGCGACATCTTGGGTGCGATCACAGTATTTGCCTATGCAATGATAGGGTCGCTTACATAAAACCTGCCATCAGACAAGGTATTGCATATGAAATATTTGGCCGCTTAAGCGAACCATTGATCACATATGCAATGCCTGGTTCTGTAAAGACCTATATTTCGCTATTTTTCACTATTTTTGAGACTTGGAGCTTGGGGTTTCTTGATTTTAAACTATTTCCTCTATTTCTAAGCTTGGTAAAGCTCCAAAACACCTAAGCTCCAAAACTCCTATCTCATCTACTTTTCTTTAATTTTATAAATTGAAATCTTATTAAGTATGAATTTAAAAGTGAAAATTGGGATTTTGGCCTGGAAGGTCTGAAATTTAATTTCTCCAATTTTATAACTTTTCCCTCAATTTTATCTCCAAAACAACTCTAATTCTCGATTTAAAAATGGATTTTGGAGGTTTTGTTGGATTAAGCTTAAAAATAGTTTTTCATGGATTTGGACCTCATTTTAAACTTTTTTTTGCTTAGGTTTTCAACTATACTCTCCTAAGACTATGAGGAACATATTTCAAAAATAAAATTATGATTTTACCCTTTTTTCAAAAACCTATTTTAGGGGTCCATTTTGACCCTCATTCAAAGTAAGCAATATGGGTATCATTGACTTTTTTTGACACACAAATTCTAAATTTCTATGCTTTAGTTAATTTTGTTTTTGTTTGTGAGAGTAATGCTTCAAATTGAAGGCTTACAGACTAGTTTTTGACATTCTAGGTAGGTTATTTCTTAAATTTCTTCAGACTAGGCAGAGTAGTTAATGTTCATACAAAATGATGTTAAGGGTGTGGGAAATAATCATGAAAATGGCTATCTTTATAGTGTTGTTCCCATTTAGGGACCTATATGTTGATGTTATTTGATAGTGTTGGAATATTATTTGCTATGTGTGATTGTGTAGGGTCCTAAATGATATTATTGGCCTTGTGTATGTTGAATTAGTTGTATCCTTTTTGATGAAAAGGCCTAATATTGTATAAATGGTGACTTCTTAATATATTTGATTCTATTGGCATATGGATTATGTTGGATTCATGGATGATTCGATTAATGAGTAGATTTTGGCTTACTTGGTTGGTATATATGTTGGACATGGAATTCTCATTGTGGTTGGTTGTGAACATTATATCCTCATATCATATTTATTCATGAAACATTGGTACAATCATGGAAATACTAGGAACACTGGTTTTTCTGACAAAAAATTTGACATCTTTAAAACCCTCTATCAATGGATGTGCTAGAGATAAAATATAGATATTGGTTGTAGATGTGTTAATGAACTCCCCATGGTTCCTACGTTGGGAATATTTAGCTCTGTAGGTGTTTATGGAGATTGTGCAATAATCTTAAGCATCATCATTATCATCATCATCATTATCTCTATTGCATTTGTATTTACTTTATACCTTTCTGTGATATATTACTTTTCTTGATGTGATACCTGTGTATGTGTATGTCATCCTTTATATTCAATTGTGTGATATTTGATTACTTTTATTTCTCTTTCATAATGGCTATGATGTATATAAATATTATAGAAATGTTAATGGAGATGATATGGGCTACTATTTGGGATATTTACTGGTTGCAGGTGATGTTCCCTTAGTGTGTATTTTGTATGCTTTATTTTCTACTTTGCTCAGTCAGCCTATGCTACCTACTGAGTACAAGTGAAGTGTACTCACCCTTACTATACCCTTTTGGTACTGATCTAGGTTTGAGTAGCCTCATGGTGGTTGATTCGAGCGACATTAGAGCTTTTTGAGGTAGCGGATAATTTTCATGTGTCCAAAATTGACTACTGCCTTTTCTTCTTTATACTATGTCTTTATTTACATTTAGAGATAGAGTTATTCCTATTTGGATACCTTATGTATTTTGATCGTGAGTTGTACTAGTTATGTACTTACACTGTGACCTGAGTTTTGGGATTTGGTTAGGCATCATTGACTATGTATTTCTACTTTTACTATATATGCATATGGTTTGACTCCACTCTAGGAGTCTTTCTATGGGTATTGTTATTGTTTTTCTCAATTTACACCAGTTTGGGTGATAGGCTTACTTGTCAAGGCTTGCCACGACAAGTGCCATTATGACCCTTGATTTTTGGGTCATGATAAATTGGTATCAAAAGAGATGGGCTCATTGGTCTTAATAGTGTAAGAATAGGATATCTAGTAGAGTCTTATGGATCGATACATAGACGTCCATATCTATCTTTGAGAGCCTATAAGATGCCTTTAGGAAACTTCCTTCATTTTATTCCATATCGTGCAAATTTCTTTTATGCCTTATGTTTTATGTCTTACTTCACTCTTTTCTACATAGATAGGGGTCACTAAATCTTATGAGGGTAGAGACGTAGAGCCTCTATCCAAGGAGAGAGCCTAGTTTACAGGAAGAGTTGTAAGTTATGGACGGGCTTGAGGTAGTGAATGGGCACACAGATCTTCTCTGTCTAGTAGTAGTGCTAAGAGACTCTCCTTTAAGCCTCAGGTTGAGCATATTGGGGATGTGGGTATTACTATGATCCCATTGGGTTCTTCTACCCTAATCTTGAAGGGGTTATTGGATTTTTTATTGACCCATTTGAAGGGTGCTCCTGGTGTTCCTCTAGTTTTGTGTATTGTAACTTTGCTTATGCCAGTGCCTACTTATGGTGCTCCTATATTTTTGAGCAGGGATCCTCCAATAGTACCTACTTTTACTTTTGGTACTCCATAGACCCTTAGTGTAGTCTCTCTTTCAGCACCTACATCTGAGTATGGTATTTTAAGGTCAGGAATTCAGCCTTCATCTATGTTTCCTTCTCAGGTGGGATCTCAGCCTTCCAAATTCACCATGCCTCCTATTATTATAAGTATAGTTATGTCTTTTGAGGATCAGAAGAGGTTTGAAAGGTTTATCTATTTGGGTCCCCATAGGTTCAGTGGTGTTGTGGATAAGGATGCCTATGAGTTCTTGATTGACTAGTGCAAGAAGTTGTATAACTTGGTTTTCTTGAGTCGCATTGCATTATGTATACCATTTATCAGCTGAGAGATACCGTTAAAGATTGGTGGAGGTCACTTATTGGTTGTAGACCTCTAAATTCTCATGAGATGAGATGGGATAAGTTTGCTGAGGCTTTTTTGGAGAGTTTTGTGCCATACAGTTCGAGGGATCGGATAAAAGATGGGTTTGATCACTTGGAGCAGGGCTCCATAACTATTGCTGAGTATGAAGAGCACTTTTATGCCTTGTATAAATATTTCTATGCCAATATTGCCACTGAATCTGAGAAGATTCAAAAGTTTGTAAAGGGCTTGGATATTTTTATTCAGCTAGCTATATCTCATATGGTAGTGTATAGAGCATCTTTTTAGATTATGATGGATCATGCTAAGATGACTGAGGGTATTCTTCAAGTATCTCAGGGAGGCCCCAAGAAGTTATGCCATATGGGATAGTTTAGAGATCACACTTTTGAGGTAGGAATTCTAGAGGTTTCCATCGGTATCATGGTAGATTAGTGGAGACAACCTTGTAGAGTTTTGGTAGTGGGTCTTCTGGTTCAAAAGTTTTGAGTGGTTGTGCTGGTCCAGTCGTACTTCATCCTATTGAGATGGGCTATAGAGTTTGCTATGTGTATGATAATTTTGGCTATTTGTCCAAGGATTATCCTACTATGTGTTTAGAGCTACTCCTATTTTAGTTGTGAGAGGTAGGGGTTCTACCAATGGTATACAAGATAGAGAAAGTGGAGCCCGGGGCATGGTCACAGGGCTATTCAACCAGTTACTAGTCTTGGATAGTGCTATGCTATACCTATCGGACCCAAGGCATAGGATTTTGATGTTGTTACCATAATATTATCCCGATTTATTTTGGATTTTCATTTGTATTATTTTATTTAGGATCAACTTTTTCCTATGGGTTTGCATATTTTGCTTTGAGGTTTGATTTAACTATTGAGACTCTTTCCATTCCTATGTGTGTATCTATCATATAGGATATTTTTTAGTGGTGGATTAGGTGTATTGATCATGTATTGTGACTTTTGCTGGGCTGAGACTTAGGTAGATTTGCTTGTCTTAGATATAGTTGACTTCGATGTCATTTTGGGTAAGGATTGATTGGTTCCTTACCATGCTGTCCTACATTATTATACAAAGGTTACGACTTTAGCTCCTTTGGGTGTGGTAGAGATAGCTTGGAAATGTGCACTTCATTTGGGTCCTAGGAGTTATATCTTATATCTAGGCTCGTCGCTTAGTTGAGAGGCTATGTTTGTCTTATTTGGCCCATATTTGTGATACTAGTGTTGTTTTACTTCCTTCTTTGGATTCTATTCGCGTTGTCCATGAGTTCATGGATGTGTTCCCTACAGATTTGCCTTGTATTTCTTTGAATTATGATATTTGACTTTTCCATTGATGTTGAGCTGGGAACCTAGTCCATTTATAGTCTTTCTTATAGGATGACCCTAGTTGATTTGATGAAATCAAAGGATTCATTCTAGAAGTTGTTGGATAAGGGATTTATCTGACCCAGTGTATCACCTTAGGGTGTGCCTGTCTTGTTTGTGAAGAAAAAGGATAGGTCTATGCATATGTGTATTCATTATTGGTAGTTGAACAGGGTGATGTTTAAGAATAAGTATCCTCTTCCTCGTAGTAACGACTTGTTCGATCAACTTTGGGTGCTTCAATATTTACAAAGCTTGATTTGAGATTCAGGTATCCCCAATTGAGGATTAGCACTTCAAATATTCCAAAAAAGCTTTTCAAACTCGATACAATCATTATGAACTCTTGGTCATGTCCTTTGTGTTAATCAATGCCCCATCTGCTTTCATGGAGTTGATGAACCACGTATTTTGACTGTATCTAAACTCTTTTGTTATGATATTTATAGATGAATTCTTGGTTTATTCCAAGAGTGAGGCTGATCATAAGGAGCATTTACAGATTATTCTCTAGAGATTAACGGATGAGAAGTTGTACGCTAAGTTTTCTAAGTGTGAGTTTTGATTAGAGTCTATCTTATTTTTGGGAGATGTCGTGACTAAGGATGGTATTATGGTTGTTCCAGCCAAGACTGTAGCGGTTTATGATTAGGCTACACCTACTTCACCCATTGAGATTCAGAGTTTTTTCAACTTAGTAGGTTACTATTGGCATTTTGTTGAGGGTTTTTTTATCTATTACAACTTTGTTGACCAAGTTGACTTAGAAGAAGATTTTCTTTTAGTGGTCCGATGCTTTTTAGGCGATCTTTCTAAAGCTCAAGGATTTTTTATGTCAACTCTTATTTTGAATCCACCCAAAAAGGGTATGGGTTTTACCGTCTTTTGTGATACTTCAGATTTTAGGTTCAGTGTTATGTTGATGCCGGAGGCTAAGGTAATTATGTATGCCTATCATCAGTTAAAGCCTCAAGAGAGGAATTACCCTATCTATGATTTGGAGTTGTGCATAGTCATTTTTACTTTAAAGTTGTAGAGGCATTACTTGTTTGGAGTCGATTGTGAGATTTTCTCAGATCATCATAGCCTTTAGTAGTTCTTCACCCAGCGAGATCTTAATATGAGGCAATGCCATTGGCTTGAGTTTCTTAAGGATTATTACTTGGCTATTTTCTATCATCCGAGCAAGGCTAATGTAGTTGCAAATGCCTTGAGCCAAAAGTAGACTAGCATAGGTAGCTTGACTCATCTATTGTCCCAGGAGAGGCCTTCGCCTTAGAGGTTCAGTCCTTAGCTAACCACATAGTTATGCTTGATATTTCAACACCTGGGTGTGTTTTGGCATTCTTGGAGGCTAGGTCCTCTGTGATTGAGCGGATTCAAGCTCATTAATTCAATGATGCTGGGTTGAGATTACTTTGAGATAAGGTGTTTAGTTGTAAGGATAAGGAAGCCTTTTCTTGATTCAGACTATTTGACGATTGGAGGCCAAGTTTGTGTGTCGTAAGTGGGTGTTGGACAAGATTGATTTTGTCTGAGGCCCATTGTTCCAAGTATTCCTTCCAATCTGTAAGTGAAGATTTGAGGTAGCATTACTAGTGCGATAGTATAAGGAAGGATGTAGCAGACTTTATATCTCATTGCCTTTATTGCCATAAGGTAAAGGCTAAGCATTTGAGGCCTGGTGGATTGCTTTAGAGGTTACCCATTCCTGAGTGGAAATAGGAACAGACCACTATGGACTTTGTGACTAGGTTGCCTCGTACTTCTCATAGTTTTGATAGTGTTTGGGTCATCGTCGATAGATTAACCAAGTTTGTTAACTTTATTCTGGTTCACGTTGCTTCCAGGGCTGTGAGGTTGACCTGTATTTATATTTATGATATTATGCATTTTCATGGTGTGCCAGTGTCTAATATCTCAAATTAAGGTTTAGTGTTCACATCAACTTTTAGAAGATCTTTCAGTACGAGTTGGGTACACAAGTTGATCCTTGACCAGTATTTCAACCCCAGACTAACAGGCAGTCAGAGCAAACTATGTAGGCATTGAAGGTGCTTGTGTGATGGACTTTGGTGGTCAGTGCGAGCAATATCTAGCTTTTGTAGAGTTTGCATATAATAATAGTTACCATTCTAGTAGTGATATCGATCCTTTTGACGCTTTATATGGCAGGAGTTGTCGCTCTCCAGTTGGTTGGTTTGAGGTTTATGAGATTTGAGCTTGGCATACGAACTTGCTTCGTGAGTTTTTGGATAGAGTTTAGGTCATTCAGGATAGGCTTAACACAACTCAAAATAGTCAAAAGTGTTATGCAGATCGTTGACTTCGTGCCTTGATATTTGGTGTTGGTGATTGTATTTTTCTTTTAAGTTTTGTCCATGAAGGGTATGATGAGGTTTGGGAAGAGGGGCAAGCATATCCCCAAGTATATTAGGCGATTTAAGATTCTTCAAACTATTGATGATGTGTCTTATGAGTTGGTCTTGCTCTTATATTTATTAGTTGTTCATCCAATTTTTTATGTTTCCATGTGCCATTGTTACATTCCAGATGAGTCGCATGCCATTCTTTGGGAATTGGTTCAGTTAGATGAGAGGTTATCATTTGTTGAGGAGCCTATATCCACCCTGGCTAGGAAGTTAGAAGACTGCGTTCTAGAGGTATTCTAGTGGTTAAGGTCCAGTGGAGACACCAACTTGTAGATGAGACTACTTGGGAGGTCGAGTCTAGTATGCATAATTCTTATTCCCAACTTTTTGTTGATTCAGGTATTTCCCTCGCTTTTAGTTCAAGGACGAACTAGATTCATTGTAGTGGATGATGTAACAACTTGATTTTGGTGAATTATGTGAAATACTTATTTTAGTGTGATATGACTATTTTAATTCGCCCCTAGTTTCTTTTTGGTATTTCTATAGTGTGGAGATAATTGACATAATTTTTGATGCATTTTGGAGTGATTTATGCGATATTATGGTTTTTGGTGGCTTGAAAAGCCTTATTGTTGACTTCGATCAATATTTTTGATCTATGCTTCAATGAAAAAACAGACTATGCCAGCAGATCCAAAACGTTGATTTTAGGGTTGCAACATGGTTGGTTTGGTTTTATAGATTTTATATCTTATTTTGACCCACGATTTAAAAAGTTATGAAATTGGATTTTGGGGGTCAACTTTATAAAAATGATGTCTTTTTAAAATCTGATATCACCATTAAGTCTGAAATGTCAAATTTGATAGGGTAGTATAGTTCGTTTGCATTCACGGGATTCTGAATAAATCCCGAAGGTTCCACAGAGACTTGAAATTCTCCAAGTCTCCAGTTGGTGCACCACTTAGCCGGTGTGCCCACGTATGTGACTGGTTGGTCACTTATGCAATTAGTAGACCAGACCCAAGTATCGCTTACGCGACAGCATGGTTGTGATTATGGAACTCACCTACGGATGACATGGTTTCTTACGTGATATCTTTCATGAGGAAAGGTATTGCATATATGACACCTGGTCGCTTAAGCAAGTAGACGCTCAAGAGACCTAATGCTCGTGTATGCGATGCTTGGGTCCCTTAAATACCTATGTTTCGTCATTTTTTTTACCATTTTTGAGACTTGGAGCTTGGTTTTTTGTGATTTTGAGTAATTTCCTCCATTTCTAAGCTTGGGTAAGCTCCAAAACATATATTTCAACTACTTTTTTTTATAGTTTTATCATTGAAATCTTGTTAAATATGGATTTAAAAATTGAAATTGGAGATTTTGGTTCGAAAGGCCAAAAGATTTCATATTTCCGATTTAAACTCTGATTTTAACCCATTTTCACTTGGGTGAGTTTCAAATCTTATAATTATCACCCCTCAATTTCATCTTCAAAACAACTCCAATTCTCAATTTTAAAATAGATTTTGGAGGTTTTGTCGGTAAAGTTTAAAAATAGTTTTTCGTCGATTTTGACCTTGTTTTTAGCTCATTTTTGCTTGGATTTTCAGATGTTGACTCCTAAGTGTATGGGGAACATTTTTTGAAAATAAAATTATGATTTTATGCTTTTTTTTCAAAAACTTATTTTGGGGGTCCGTTTTAACCACACTCAAAAATAGGTAATATGGGCATTGTTGGCTTTTATGTGATGCGTAGATTCTATACTTATGTCTTAGTTGATTCTGAGTCTGTACATGGAAGGAAGAATTTGGATTGAAGGCTTTCAGATCGGTTTTCGGCATTCGAGTTAGGTTATGACTTAACTTTCTTCAGACTGGGCTGGGAGTCAATGTTGATACAAAATCATATTGAGGGTGTGGCAACTAATCATGAAAATGGATATATTTATCATGTTGTACCCGTGTGGGGGCCTATATATTGTTGTTATTTAGTAGTGTTGGAATATTATTTGCTATTTGCAGGGCCCTCTATGATATTATTGGCCCCGTGTATGTGGAATTAGTTGTTTCTTGTTTGATGAAAAGCCTAATTTGGTATCAATGGTGACTTCTTAATGTATTTCATTCTATTGGCATATGGATTATGTTCGATTCATGATTGGTTTGATTAATGAGTAGATTCTGGCTCACTTGATTGGTATATTGGTTGGACATGGAATTCTCATTCTAGTTGTGTAATACTCTGTGTTTAAAAACTATTGTACAATGTATGACTTATCTCCTTAAGTCACATAAATAACACACGAGTCATATGTTGGATTCGTACCTATGGGAGTGTGGAATAGTTGGAGTCAGTTATAGTTACAAGTTGATCCTAGAAGTCGTCAAAACATGGTACGAGTCGTATGAAGTTTGAGTCATAAGGGTAACAAACTAGGTTCTCTAAGCTTCTGTCCAAGTTATGATTGAAGGGCTACAAGTCGTATTGAGATATTACTAGTCCTAGGTTAGACTCGTATGTTGACCAGTGTATACTATATTTGATCTTGCCAAGCTTACGAGTCATGAGGATAACTTATATCTTCACCATACGATTTATAGGTTGACTCGTAAAAACTGGCGATCAATTTCTGTATTGTTCAGTTAAAGGGCCTTTTGGTCTTTTCCCCCTTTTAACTCCTAAGCCACAACTTATAACCTAAAATGAAGCATTATTTTCCTCCACTTTAAGTCAATTAACAACACTTTTCTCCTTCCATCTCCAAGATCATCAAGATTAGGGGTTCTCTTACCTAGTCATCTTTCAAGTCTCAAAGTTCAAGCTCTCTTCACAAGTCAAGCAATTCCATGTATGTGGGGTTTTTGAACAAGGTTAATCTTCTATCCTTGTGCCAAAAAAAACATGATTTTAAGATTGAATTTACATGTTTTATATTAGGGTTCATCCCTCTAATTCTGATATATAGAAGAAAATCATTATCTTGTGATTTTAAGGCCAAAGATGCTTAAAGGTTTCATGTATTCATGTTTTGATTTTTAAGATTGATATCGTGATTTGAGTTTTATTACTTTGATATGGATTTTGACAAAAGATTTCTATATGGGTGTTGAGCCTACTAATTTTTATAAGTGTTGTTAAAGAAAGTAAGAGTTTCAAGATTCAAGAAGATGCATTAAGTTTACAAGAAAATTTAAGCTTTTAAAGTTCGGTACATATGCAATATAGCATTAATCAAGAAAGCTTGATCCTTTGATCTAAATATAAGACATGAAATCCACAAGTGTTCATCTTGATTATGATTTAAAGCAAAGAGAAGCATAACTAGTTTTCATTCTATAAACCCTTATGCTATTTTAAGGTAGATTTGTTAAGTATGAGCAAATATATATATATATATAAAGAGAGAGAGAGAGAGAGAGAGAGAGAGATACTGGGAGTTGTATTTAGCACCGAGAAGGGAATGCAGATGAGCGTATCCTAAATTCCTAGAAATTATGATCCACCATAGGTTAAGCTTCTTTCTCAATATAGATGAAGTATAATGATCACTTAAGTTAAGGTTCTATTTTGATGGAAAGGGTAGAAGAGCTCTCCCCAATGTGAGTAAGACATTAGACTCCATGGTAACTCATATGGTTTATGTTACTTAGAATAATTTCCCATAAGAAAGAATAAGGGTAAATACTTCTAAACCTAAGTGTTATGGCTCACTAAGTTTACTCTTATTCATCATTATCCATGTTTTATGATCTTGCATTCTTTAGTTTTACTCAAGTTCAAGGTGAGTCATTTACGCTTAACATGCATTATTTGAAAGTTTATATATATATATATATTCAGTCCTTTTTTACTTTGCATTCACCCCTACATACTTAGTACATTCCAGAGCTACTAACCTATATATATATGTCTAGGCGCTACATATCTTATAATTTAGGTTCTCGTGCTTGTTTCCAGCAACACAATTGACTATGGGCATCATTACCTACATCCCGATCTTTGTTGAGTCTTCATAGTCCGAGGACCTAGATTATCAGACTTCTATTCATTGATGCAAGTATTTTAGTTATTTGATTTCCACTTATGTTCGGGTCAGCTGGGGTCTGTCCTAGTGGCTCTCTAGTTGGTAGTAGAGGCTTGTCAGACTGTGTATTTGCTAAGTTCAAAGAGTTTTTTTAAGGTCTCCTAAGTTAAAGACTTATGTCAATATATGGAATTATTTACCTTCAGTTTCTATATGTGTTAGTTCACTTTGCATGCGAGTCTCATGCTAGATAGATATTATGGGTTAGCTTAGGCCTATTCGCAGTCTTGAGCACTGTGTGATGTCCAATGGGTACTTTTGAGGTGTTATAGGTTATTTGTGAGCATTACATCCCGATATCATATTCATTCTTGAAACATTGGTACCACCGTGGAAATACTTGTTTTTTGTAATATAAAATATGACATCTTTAAAACCCTCTACTAATGGATGTGATGGAGAGGAGATATAAATATTTGTATCGGTATTGGATATTTGTTGTATAGGGTTGACAAACACCCCATTAGCCCTATGTTTAGAAGCTTTAGCTCTATAGGTATATACAGAGGTTGTGCGACAACCTCAGGCATCATCATAATCATCATCATCGTCATTATCGTCATATCTCTATTGCATTTGTATTTACTTTGAACATTCTTGTGTTGTATTATTTTCCTTGATGTAATACCTTCCGATGTGTATTTCTTCCATTGTATTTGCATGTGTGATATCTATTTACTTGTATTTCTCTCTCATAATTGTTGTAATGCATATGAATATTATAGAACTGTTAGTGGAGATTGTATGGGCTACCATTTTGGATATTTTTTGGTTGCAGGTGATGTGCCCTTAGTGTGTATTTTGTATGATTTGTTTTCTACTTAGCTTAGTTGGACTATGATACCTATTGGGTATAATTGGACCGTACTCACCCCTACTGTGCCTTTTGGTGCAGATTGAGGTTTGAGTATGCCTCGCGATGGCATATTCGGGCAACATTTGGAGCTTTTTGAGGTAGCGAATGATTTTGATGTATCTGGAGTTGACTACTGCCTTTCCTTATTTAAACTTTGTCTTTATTTGCATTTAGACACAGTTTTTCATGTTTGGATACCTTATGTATTTTGATCTCGAGTTGTACTAGTTATGTTCTTACACTATGACGCTAGGTTTTTGGATTTGGTTTGGCATTATTGACTATGTATTTCTTCTTTTACTATATGCGCGTGGTTCGAATCCGCTCTAGGAGCCTTGCCGTAGAGTTTGTTATCATTTTTCTCAATTTATATCAGTTTGGGTGATAGGCTTACTTGTCAAGGCTTATCGCGACAAGTGCCATCATGACCCTTGATTTTTGGTCGTGACAGAAGCTATTATGGATTTGTCATCATCAAAAAGAGGAAATATGTTGAGATAAGCTGAAGTTTTGTTGGGATTTCAAATTTGTTGGTCTTGAGCTAAATTTGAATTTTGACGATTGCCAAATATTGTACTATAAGTGGTGAATTACAACAACAAAGAATCAAGTCCTTGTCATGTCTGCTGAAGGATATCATATTTTGGTGTAATATAAAGTTGTAACTCAAATTTAGTGATAAATTGAGGGAAAAATCATATGAGGTAGGTTGTGATTTTTTGCTGATAGGATAGAGTTTTTCCATGTAAGATCCTTGTAAAGATTTACTTTATTTCTCACTTACTTCTTGCACAATTGATGAAGAACCTAGTACTTCCATACCTAAATGGAAGAATAAAATAACAATTGATATGTGAGAAAGTTCTTTAGATGCTAACACCTTGAAAGAGCAGCTATGGCTACACCACCAGAAGTTGAAAAAAGGTAAATCACTCACAAGGAGACCATACGTTAATGAAGAACATTAACAATGGTGGAGGATGAGAATGCAAGTGTTTATGATGGCTAAAGATATAAAGATTTGAAATGTGCTTTAGGATGGTCCAAGTAGGAGTGTTCATAATTCGGTTTGGATTGATTTTTGATTAAAATCAAAACCAAATTTATTTAACTGATTTTAAATTTCTAAAACCAAATCAAAATAAAAAACCATTGGTTTGTTTATTTTTTTATTTTTAACTAGCTAATGTTAAGTTGATAATGGTAAAATAACAGAGACATGACACAACAATTTCAAATGAATATTAGGAATCAATAATTTTTACTTTACTATCACAAGATGGGTGTATGTGAACTCTCTAGTATTTTTCAATACTACAAAATTTTAGCATGTTTAAGTTGTATAACTATAGTCTATAGGGGTACTCCACAAGATGACCGTATATAAATTCTCTAGTATTTTTCAATACTATTCAATGTATTAGCATGTTTAAGTTGCATAACTATAGTCTATAGAGGTTACTCCACATCACATGTCTAACATCCGCAAGACTAATATGCAAATTTAAATAGAATGATTAACCCTACAAAAAACAAAAGGGAAAGACATTGAAGAGTAGATGGATATTTAAGCAAACAAAATTAAAAATCAATAATATAGCACACCATATATAGATAATTACATTTAGAGCATTGGGTTTGCACATATATTTTTATAAATGAAACTTCAAAGTGTTGTAGTATGTAGACACGTGATTTTGACCCTTCCCGAGTTTAATATATATATATATATATATATATATATATATATATTGGTATTAAATATTTATATTTGGTTCAATATTATTTTAACTCTTATTTCATTTTAATACATTTTTAGTTAAAAAATAAATAGCTAAAATAAATTTAATTTTAGGATATTTTATTTTATTTTTATTCTAATTTTATTAATAATAATACAAAAATTAAAAATATTTTAATTTTTAAATTTTAAATAAATAAGTTAGTAGTTTTAGTACTATCTTAATTATATTTATTTTAGGCTATTTATAAACTTTTATTTGATTTTATTAAATATAATAATTAATTAGTTATTATTATATTTGTTATTATTATTTTATTTATGTGTTTATTATTATTTTTATTTATTATTATTAATTATCTTCTATATAAAAAAAAAGAAAAAAAAGAAAAAGATTCAAAATTTTTAAAAAATCCTATCCTATCTGTAGTAACTATTGCCCCTCAATTTCCCCCCAAGAAAGGACTTCCCCACCCTAGAAAATATAATTACATCCTATTCCTACAGATACTGATCAGACAATAACTATCAGGAAAATCAGACCAAAAACATCAAACAAAAAAGATAAAAGAAGAAAGTTGAAGTTGGAGTTCCATTCAAAGTTTCCGATGACGATTATTTGTCACTTTATTTTTCAATTCAAGCAATCATAGGTTTTTTTTTTCATGAAATCCTGTATTTTATTTTATAACTGTTGTTATAAATTGAATCATAATATGATTGTTTTTTAGTGATTTCATGAATTGACATTATATAAGTTTGTTGTCATATCTGTATCTTATGCATGTTGTGAACAGTGTAAAAAATAATATTATGCATCTGTACATGACCAAAACAGAATAAAATTTTTCTTAGACAGTAATTTGTTTCATTCACTGCAACACATGCACACACCCACATACCCACATAATAGAAGATAAAAAATATGATAAAAGTATTGTACACTGCATACACACAAATTACTGTACACCGTTATACACAACACCATTACATCTTTACCATTATCTTATCTACTGGAATATGCAAACTCACCAAAATTGCACAGTCAGAGCAAAACAGAAAAGCAGTAAGAAAAATTTGATAAAAGGGGAAGTAAAAGATGAGAAAATAGTAGGGAGAAACAATAAGAAAAATTAAGAGAGGATTGGAAAGTCGATTGGCAAAGGGAGAAAATTGGCCAGAAAATGGGAACGGGACTGCCATCCTTCTTTTTTCATTTCCCTCACCGGAGAATCAGCCTTTTCTATCCACTCTCTAATCTGGCGAACCCTCACCGGTGAAATCCTTACCATTGAAGCAATAGCAGCAACTGGGAACTAGCCATCACGACTAAGAAATTGGCCGTTGGCAACACTACCAACAACGAAAATGCCAACCAAAGCCCCTCCCCTTTCTCAGCGCCAGATCTGGCCGGAACCTTCACCAAAATTTGAAGCCCAACCAATGCTGGCACCCATCCTCACCACCGGCCAGTGAAGCCTAATTGCGCCGCCGTCCTCTTTTTCTTCTCTCTTTCCCACTGGAAAACCGACTAAATCCACCAGCTAAGCCTATGGCTGCCGCCCTTTTTCCAAATCTGGTCGACCCTACTCCTACAAATTCGTCGCTGCTCTGATATCCCCCCCTTCATTGCCCGCCAAAAAAATCCCAAAGTTGCAATCTTCTTTAATTTTTTCCGATGAAGTTTGACTGGAAACGTGTTTTTCTTTTTTTTTCTATGATTTTTAATTTGATTTATTAAAAATATGAAATAGTAACTTTATATATTTTATTCATTTTTATTATTATATTATTTTTATTATCATTAATAAAACATAATGATTATTTATTAAATTAATTAATTGTCATAAATAATTATTATTTTAGTTTATTGTTAAGAATAAGTAGCATTTTGAAAACATAAATTGCTATGAATTTTTACAAATAAAATAAATCAATATTCTAGCGTTAAGCAAATTTTAGGCATGTTTTAAAATATTCATCTTAATTAAGAATGCAGCATACACATCTTTCCGAGATATTTTAAATTGAAGGATGCAATAACACACCTTGATAAATAATTTTCACTAATTTATTTAACATAAGAGGTGTAGACAGACATTTTTGGTATAATTAAAAATGAGCGATTTTAGGCCTTAACATAATTTATAAAAATAATTAAGTCAAGATAAGTCAATAAAAGCATCCGTACTAGAACCACGGAATTCGAGGGGTGCCTCATACATTCTCTCGGTCAATAGAATTTCTTACCCGATCTTTTATTTTTGCAGACCAAAATAAAAGTCATTTCCTTTTAATTAGCGATTCAATAAGGTGACTTGAAACACCATAAGTCAATTCCAAGTGGCGACTCTGTAATTAAAATAATCCCTATTCAAAACCATCATTTTAATTGAAAAAACCCTTCTACTTCGAACCCTCGAGCGAAAAAGGGTGTGACATCTCTGGCGACTCTGCTGGGGAATAACCAGAATTTGAGCTTTGGATTTTGGACTTTACTGGCTTGAGTTATTTTTATATTGTGTTTGTTGGCCTTATGTGCTACTTGTCACTCATTTACTACTTTGATATTGTTGAACTGTATTGTAAATTGTCTTCTCTTGTGCACCCGCTCTGAGTCCCTGAAATATGATAGAAGGAATGCAGTGTATGCATCCTACTTTCTTTTTGAGATAGTCAGAGTGTCAAGGCACCTGGTGAAGGATTATAGTCACACATATTAGGCGGGGTTCGGATCGGCAACGAAGGCGGAGTAGCACTACTACCGAACAAGTTGTCCCTCCCAGACTTAAGTGTTCGCTCAGGTAAGCCAGTCTAGATACCTATCCCTTTTAGGCTAAACTTAGAAGAACTGAAACTCAGAATCTGGTTATCCCTATTAGGTTCTGCTTTATTTGCATCATGTGCATTTGACTTAGCGGGACTCGGCACAGGGATCGGGTCTGTTTAGGACAAGTGACACACTTTATAATGCCAACATGTGAATCCAATATTCTCATTGCCATTTGTTTAGAAGGCTATTTGATGACCAACTTTTAGGCAACTTTAAAATGCAAGAGATTATATTTAGTGAATCATTTTTCAAAGAAAAATTTTATTTTTAAAAGAAAGAAATTTTTTAAATATATAGTAACATAGTTTTACGGTCTTCATGAACTACAAGGGTCTGATTCTCACATCTTAGTGGGATACATAAGAAGTCCTTATAAGGATACGACTCTATCTTTTGAAAAATTATTCATAGATTTATGGGGAATATTTTAAAAATATGATTACTTTCATAATTATTTTTCTAATTCTCAAGTCCAATTTTTATATATATATCTTAATAGCCCTGAATCTTTAGAGATCATAAGGCTAAGTTCTTACAAAATAAAATATATATATAAATCTTAACAGCCCTGAACCTTTAGGAGTCTTGAGGCTTAATTTTTTATGACATATATTTCAAGAACTATGCACATCTGATTCTCATCTTAATGAGATACGTAGGCAGTCCTCAATGGATTTGGTGATCTTAAAAAAATTTGATTGTCTTTCCTTCTTAAAAAAAAGAAAAAAAATTATTTTCAAAAATAAAAAATATTATTTAATAAATTCAATAATAATAATAATAAATTATTTCTCATATTTCAAATAATAAATAAAAATTATGTTTCTTTGTATCTCTAATTTTCATGAACTATGCACACCTGATTCTCACCTTGGCGAGATACGTAGGCGCCCTTCTAGGGTTCGATGATCTTTTCAAAAGAAGATAAAAGACAAGATTTTTGACAAAGTATTGCATTCTAATGCCTTTGTTATTCATTACAGTTAGTTTAAGGTGGTTGGTTTGTGGTATTTTGTCTTGTCTTCCATATTACATCAAGTTCAGGAAAGAGAGTCATGTCCAGTAAGGATATAGAGGGTGACATTATAGATCAGATAAAGAGTTAGGAAAATGAGATTTTAAAGCAAGACATTATGAGTCTGAGGTAACAAATGTTGGAAATGTATCGATCTTGGGCCAATGGGATGCCTCCTCCTCTATTTTCCACTATTGACCCTACAAATACCTTGAATTTTTTACCAAAATTGCAAGGTCAGTTTTCTGCTATTGGTTATGCACCACAATATGCCTCAAAATCTACTCCAAGCCAAGAGAATCCCAATGTTTCCATCAATCATTCCCTAGATCTTCAGTATATATCTACCACATTGATAGCACCACCTATAGTCTCTGCTTCTATTGTCAACCCTTTACCGCGGCTTCCATTTTGGCTTTTCGTCCAGCGATTGTGCTTTCCCAATCTGCTAGTGAGTGATGTTTAACACTCTTGATGATCACCATTATACTCTGGAGCCTATATCTATGTTAATTGGACCACTAAAATTTCTTACTAAGAAGTCTGACATGACAGAAGAGCAAGAAAAAATGGCTAGAAAAATGAAGAGCACATAAAAAGCTATGAAAAATTCTCAGGGAATTGTGAATTATGAAGATGTTACATATAATTACTGGATATATATTTAAGTATTAACCTTTCTCCAAGCCTTGAGATATCAAAATTTGAGAAACATGATGAGTACCAGTATTCTATAAAACATTTGGGATGATATTGCCATTAATTGAGAGAAACAAAAAACGTACCTATTATCGTTACAGGGGAAAAACAGAGCTCAAGAGGTCCAACTCAACAATATTGTCAATGTCAATTCTAAGCTTGCACATCAAATTCACATGCTCACCTATAACAAGGTTCCTCTTTGCAAAATCCAAGATATTTCATTCCACTTCCTCAGTATCCTTTGAACAATACACAGTTGTTTGGTCATCCGTATTACTATCCATAATGGAATGCACCGGTCCCTCAACATCGTCCTAGACTCCCATATATTTATCAATGAACTTCTAAGTTCAAGTTTCAATCGAGGCCGGAGTTTACAAAGAGAAGAAAAGTAAAGGATAATTTTATACCAATTGAGAAGTCGTATGCCAGTTTATTCTAAATATTGAGAGATTCGGGCATAATGACTCCTCTCCTTAAGTGTAATACTGATCCATATTTAAGAAATTTTGATCCTAATGTATGATGTGCATATTATTCTGATATTCAGGGTCACAGTATTGAGGATTGTCGTGCTTTGAAAAGAGAAATGGATAGGTAATTTAAGAAAAATTAATATTAGTACAAAACATTGACACTATGACCGTTGCACGAAATCCTTCATCAACACACGGTAATGCACAATACATGGGAAACAACGAGTTAAGCATGGGCATCCAGAATTTATTTGTTGAAGGAAATATGTTGGACAGTAGTGGAAATTTTAGTCATGTTGATATGCAAACCAATGGCTAAGATGTCAAGATCAACAATTGAGAAGTAATTACTTTCCATACTTGGAAGGATTGTTGGTAGTTTATTTTATTTTTCTTTCTATTTTTCAAATTATTTCAGGATTGTAGTTCGAAATATATCTTGTTTTTTCTGTCAGTCATTTTTGTTTAAACCCTTCTATCTTTTTTTAATGAAATATAATGTCCTTATTGTTTTATTTGTTTTTAAGTTGTTTGTTTGTCTTATTTACACAATACATTTTATGTTAATTCTAGTGATATGACATGCCTGCAGAATTTCAGCCAGATCTTAAAGTCCAATTTTAAGCATAAACATTGAATCATAGAGCTAAAGTTAGAAAAAAAACATCTGAGAAAATAAGTAAAGTGTTGAGGTGTTTGGGGACATAGTTACAACCTCACTTGAATATACTGAGGCAATCACTTTATGAATAAAAATGATTTGGTCTTCAGTGAGAAGGTTCATCTCAAATATTTTGAATGAGATCAATCGGAGGATATATAGTTTTCATAGTCAGGAGAAGCAAAAGAAAGTTAGCTCAAAAAATAAAGGCATAAGTCATCTATTGTGAGGAAAGTACAATACATGTAAGCATGTATGTTTCATATGCATGAGAAGCAGTGGAATACGTGCTCAATCAAAATTAATGTTGAAAAAGATATGTATGATTTTTATGTTCACTCTCAAATTATATGTTAAGTACATGCGTTTTTAAGGAATGATATGACGAATGCATTTCATTTTGCTATCCAAATGTTGTGTTATCCTTTGTTACCCCCTTTTGAGCTTTAATTTTATTTTCTTTCATACACCTCTTTTGGAATCAAAATGGAGTAAAAAAAAAAGTTTCAAAAAGAGAGAGATATAGTCAGAAGAAGTGCAAAAAAAAAATAGAGTCAACAAAAATAAAAAAAAATCTCTCTCTAAAAAAAGAGCCAAGTAAAAGAAAATAAAAGAGACCCAAAGTTAGAGAAAAAATCAAGCAAAAGAATAAGATGCCTGAACTACGTTTGACCTGATTCTTGCTATGAAAAGATACGTAGGCATCCCTACCCTGGGGTTTGGTCCAACCAAGTAAAATAATTTTATTTACCCAGTATGAAATAAAACTGGGGAAAAAATTTATTTCCTTAAGAGTCGATTCCAAAAGTTGTATGCTTCACCTAATGTCATGTATATTTTTGAGCCTCATGTCATCCTTTCTTTCTTACCTTATACAAAAGCCAAGTTACAACCAAAGAAAGACATTCTGATCAATCTTTGAGAATGTCAAGGCTAAGCATATATGGGTATATGAGGTTTCATATTGTGGGCACTATAAGGTGATAGTAAGTTGTGAGTTCAATAACAATGAGAGAATTTTATGGGTCAAAATTCTCATGGGCACCATAAGACGATAGTGAGTTATGAGAAAAATAAAAAATGAAAGAGTTTTATTAGTGAAAATACTCATGGACACCATAAAACAAAGGTGAGTTGAGAAAGACATGAAAATGAGATAGGCTCTTTGGCGAAAATCCATTGAGGTGCCACTAGCCAAAAGAGGATTGTAATCTAGAGGAAGCATGTTTAAGAATGACTCCATTTCAAATTCAATGAGTGGGCAAAAGTTGATAGTAATTAGTTTGGGTATATCAGGTTATTTAATTCAAAATGCATGTCATAATCACTGGAAGCGGCTGCCAAACTAAGATAAAATTTTCTTTTTGGCATTTTTGAAAAAAAGAGATGTCTATTGTATTTTCCTATTCTTTTTGTTATTTTTAATTTTATTTTTATTTTTTACTTTTTAGTTTTGAATATTTGTCATCAAATGAAAAATCATTGTCATCTTTAGCGTATTTTTTGAGTCAAATTCATGTTAAGACAAGCGAGGAAGGACTTTAAAACTGGCTACCAGTTTCTTTAATTACACAAAGCAAGACAAAAAGCCAACACATAAAAGAGACATGATGCTGAAATAATGCATGCAGAAAGTTTTGTCAACAGACGAGTCTAGAAACTCATGGAAATACCAAGGTTCAAAGGGGTTTATTTTAGAGACATGGAAAAGCATAGATACTATGTTTGTTTCAGAGTCATTATTAATAGTCTGAGTTTGGGTCAATGAAGCAGCAAGTCAATGACATATTGTAATGGTTGGAAGCAAGGTTAAATGTGACGAGGGCAAGAGCGATCGCCGCGAAAGCTAAAGCCACAAACCAGTCACTATGTTTTAAACTCCCAAGTTTTCTTTAATAAAACAAGAAACCTATTATATTCAAAGCAAGGACTTCAGAGCATAAATATCAAGGGCTGCAATGCCTCACTTTTACAAATGCAGGAAGAAATGTTGCTACAAAGGTTTGATAATCAAATCATGGTAAAAATTCATTATCCTATATCCCTTAGCGACACATTTTCTTGTCCAGGGATTTCAGTTTTCATTTGCTAGGTGATACACTTCTTAAATTAAATATTCACTCCTAGAAGATGTATATTTTAGTCGAGTCATTCCCCTAATTCCTATAAGACGTACCTTTTAGTTGAGTCATTCCCCTTGATTCCTATAAGGCATACCTTTTAGTCGAGTCATTCTCCTTGATTCCTATAAGACGTACCTTTTGGTCAAATCATCCTTCTTGATTCCTATAAGATATACCTTTTAGTTGAGTTATTCCCTTGATTCCTATAAGACGTACCTTTTAGTCGAGTCATTTCTCTTGATTCCTATAAGACGTACCTTTTAGTCGAGTCATTCCCCTTGATTCCTATAAGACGTACCATTTAGTTGAGTCATTCCCCTTGATTCCTATAAGTCGTACCTTTTAGTTGAGTCATTCCCTTGATTCTTATAACACATATCTTTTAGTCGAGTCATTCCCCTTGATTCCTATAAGACGTACCTTTAAGTTGAGTTATTCCTCTTGATTCCTACAAGACGTACCTTTTAGTTGAGTCATTCCCCTTGATTCCTATAAGATGTACCTCTTATTCGAGTCATTCCATTTGATTCCTAGAAGATGTACCTTCTGGTCGAGTCAATCCCCTTGACTCCTAGAAAATGTACTTCCTGGTTGAGTCATCCCCCTTGATTCCTAAAAGATGTACTTTCTGGTCGAGTCATTCCCTTTGATTGCTAGAAGATGTACTTCCTAGTTGAGTCATTTCTCTTGATTCTTAGAAAATGTACATCTAGTCAAGTCATTCCCTTTGACTTCTAGAAAATGCACTTTCTTGCCGAATCATTCCATTTAACCCATAGAAGATACATTTCTTTGTTCGGGTTTTTCAAGTAGTTATGATTTGACTTTGACAAAAGTTCTCTGACGATAAACTGGGGCAAAAATTTAATTTCTGTTGTTTGAAACTTTAATTTTCTATAAAATGGAATACCTCTTTATAATAATCTTTGTTTGAGATAATTTTCTTTTTAGTTTTGATGTGATTTCAAGAGCCCGCCTGAAGAGCAGGGTGAAGGAAAAATAAGTCTAAGAGCCCATCTGAAGAATAGGGTGAAGAAATAGTAAGTACAGAAGCCCGCCTGAAGAACAAGGTAAAGGAAAAGCAAGTACAGAAGCCCGCCTAAAGAACAAGGTGAAGAAAAAGTTAGTCCAGGAGCCCGCCTTAATTACAGGGTGAAGGAAAATCAAGTACAGGAGTCTGCCTAAAGAATAGGGTGAAAGAAAAGTAAATCCAGGATCTCGCCTAAAGAACAGAGTGAAAGAAAAGTAAATTCAAAAGCCCGCATAAAGAACATGGTAAAGAAAAAGTAAGTCTAGGAGCTCGCCTGAAGAACAGGGTGAAGAAAAAGTAAGTCCAGGAGCTCGCCTAAAGAACAGGGTAAAGGAAAAGAAAATCCAGGAGCTAACCTGAAGAATAGAGTGAAGGAAAAACAAATCTAGAAGACCGCCAGAAGAATAGGGTGAAGAAAAAGAAAGTCCAGGATCCCGCCTAAAGAATAGGGTAAAGAAAAAGTAAGTCCAGGAGCCCGCCTGAAGAACAGGGTGAAGAAAAAAGAAGTCGAGGAACTATCCTAAAGAACAGGGTGAAGAAAAAGTAAGTTTAGGGACCCGCCTGAAGAACAGTATGAAGAAAAAGCAAGTCTAGGAGCCCGTCTGAAGAACAGGGTGAAGGAAAAAAAAAGCCAGGAGCCCGCCTAAAGAATAGGGTGAATTTTCTAGTTCAAGTCATGAAGATTCAAATCAAGATTCAAGAGAAATTGCATCTTTCATTTGTATTTTTGATTTTTGATTTTTGTTAGTCATTTGGATGTAAAAAACAAAAGTCGTAACCTAGAAACTTGACGGAACCTCACTCGATCTTTAACTCTTCTGCTCACTTTTTTTTATCATTGAATGACACGTGACCTGATTCCCTTGTAACCCAGGATATGTAGGCGGTCCAAAACCCGGACTTGGTCATATATTTTATTTTATTTTATTTTATTTTATTTTATCTTCACTTTTTAAATAATTGGAGGGTCAAAAATCATCTCTTTGTCTACTTCTTTGTATGAAAACTCTTCGAGATTTCTAACAAAGAGGGGAAAAATATAGACACGCGATTTTGGTCCGATATTATTTTAACTCTTATTTCATTTTAATATATTTTTAGTTAAAAAATAAATAATTAAAATAAATTTAATTTTAGGATATTTTATTATATATTTATTCTAATTTTATTAAAAATAATACAAAAATTAAAAAATATTTTTCTTTTTAAATTTTTAAGAAATAAGTTAGTAGTTTTAGTACTATCTTAATTATATTTATTTTAGGCTATTTATAAACTTTTATTTTATTTTTTTAAATATAAAAATTAATTAATTAATATTATTTTATTTATTTATTTATTTATTATTATTTTTATTTGTTATTGTTTCTTCTATATAAAAAAAAAGAGAAAAATAAAAAAAAGAAAAAGATTCAAAATTTTTAAAAAAATCCTATCCTATTTGTAGTAACTATTCCCCCTCAATTTTTCCCCCAAGAACCCTGCTACTGAAGGACTTCCCCACCCCAGAAAAATATACGTACATCCTGTTCCTATAGACACTGATCAAACAACAACTATCAGGTAAACCAGAACAAAAACATCAGACAAAAGAGAAAAAAGAAGAAAGTTGAAGTTGGAGTTCCGTTCAAAGTTTTTGATGACGATTATTTCTCACTTTATTGTTTAGTTCAAGGAATCAAAGGTTTCTTTTTCATGAAATCCTGTAGTTTATTTTATAACTTTTGTTATAAATTGAATCATAAGATGATTGTTTTTTAGTGATTTCGTGAATTGACATTGTATGAGTTTGTTGTCATATCTATATCTTATGCATGTTTTGAACAGTGAAAAAAATAATATTATGCAGTAAAATGTCTGATTTTTCATCAGTACATGACAAAAAGAGAATAAAATATTGCTTAGACAGTAATTTATTTCAATCACTACAACACATACACACACCCACATACCCATATAATAGAAGATAAAAAATATGATAAAAGTAATGTACACTATTATACACAATACTATTACATCTTTTCCATCATCTTATCCACTGGAATACGCACGCTCACTATAATTGCACATACAAAGTAAAACAAAAAACCCGTAAGAAAAATCTGATAAAAGAGGGAGTAAAAAAATGAGTAAATAGTTGGGAGAACAGCAAGAAGAAATTCGATCGGAAAAGGGAGAAAATTTTCTAAAAATGGGAACGGGACCGCCTTCCCTCTTTTTTCATTTCCCTCATCGGAGCACCGACCCTATCCCTCCATTCTCTAATCCGGCGAAACCACTCCGGTGAAATCCTTACCATTAAAGCAGTAGTAGCAGCCGGCGAACCAGCCATCACGGCTGAGAAACTAGCCGCCGGCGACACCACTTATGATGAAAAAGCCGACCAATGCCCCTCCCCTCTCTCAGTGCCAGATCTGGCTATAACCTTTACTGGAATTTGAAGACCAACCAATGCTGCCACCCATATTTACCACCGGCCAGTAAAGCCTAATCGTGCCACCGCCGTCCCCTTGTTCTTCTCCCTTTCTCGTCGAAAAACTGGCCAAATGCACCAACGAAGCCCATGGCTGCCGCCCTTTTCCAAATATGGTGACCCCACTCCCACAAATCTGTCACTGCTCTGCTATCCCCTTCCTCTCTTTGCCCACCGAAAAAATCCCAAAGTCGCGACCCTCGTTAATTTTTTCTGACAAAGTTTGATTGGAAGCGTGTTTATCTTTTTTTCTTTTTCTGTGATTTTTAATTTGATTTTATAGAAATATGAAATGGTAACTTTATATATTTTATTCATTTTTATTATTCTATTATTTTTATTGTCATTAATAAAACATAATAATTATTTATTAAATTAATTAATTGTCATAAATAATTATCATTTTAGTTTACTGTTAAGATTAAGTAGTATTTTGAAAAGATAAATTGCTATGAATTTTTACAAATAAAATAAATCAATATTTTAGCGTTAAGAAAATTTTAGGCATCTTTTAATATATTCTTCTTAATTAAGAATGCGGCACACACATCTTTCCGAGATATTTTAAATTGAAGGATACAATAATGCAATAATTCACAAAAAGGAAAATCAATAATGCACAAGAAGGAAAATCCTCACACACATTAAATTATCAACAATGCAACAAGGGATTCAAGTGTGAAACTCTCTCTCTCTCACACACATAGAGAAAGATCTCGATGCTAATAAGTACCATGCCATAGGCTTGCATTAATTTTCTATCACTACTACAATGAATACACTTGGTTGGAGATCTCGAAGGGCTTTTTGAGCTTGTAACGTAGGTTCGAGGAAGGGTAGGATATCATTTAGGAACAAAGTGTCTATACCCTTCTTGAACATCTACACCACACTATTTTATCTAACTTTTGACCATGGACCACTTCTTTTGTTTACACATGTGCCTACTTTTGTTACCTTGATTAACCCATTTTTTTGAAAGCATTTTCTTTTCATCTCTTTTCCTTTTACACTTCATGCTCTTTGTCCTTTTCTTCTTATTCATTTGTTCTCAATATTTATTTCGTAGGCACCTACTTACAATTTCATGGCCCAAAGTTACCTCTTCCGGTCTTTACCACCCCAAACTTAAGCTTTTAACCTCAAGTTACATTTTTAAGTTTAAGAAGGGTAGGGCTCAAAAGAGGAATAAAAATTGAATGGCTCACGGCTTGCAATGTGTTTGCCGAAGAAAGGCCCAAAGGACCAACGCGGGTGACTAGGGATAACATCTATGCAAGGGTAGGATTTTTAGGCTAGAGTGGACTTCCAAGTTCACAAAGATGGACTGGGATCATCTTACTAACCAAGTATAATCAAAATTAACCTTGAGAGATTAATGGGGAAAGTTCTAGAAGGTACAAGTATAAATGAGATTTAGACAAATAATCTCACCACACAAGGCATGCAAACTCAGAAAGGGGGCTCAATTGCCCTTCTCACTAGAGACAAAAATGGAGCATCTACAAATTTTTACAAGCCAAAATTTTGGAGTCCCTAAAAGAGGAAAAGTATTATTACAAGATCGCTCACATCGGTGACCTTGATTTTAATTTTTTTTTGATGTATGTGGGAGTTTGCTTTGCATTTCACCACACACAAGTTGCTATTTATGGAACCAAATCAAGCCGACGCCTTACATCTCAGCTTTTATATGGGAAAACCATATGGCTACTCAGACTTCACCATAGGTATAAGTGCGATCCTAAGTTAATATGCCATGGGTACTCAGATTTTCCCTGCATGTATATCTCCAAAAACCTATAGGTACTCATACTTTCCATGTATCCATAGATCAAAACCAAAACCAATCACGATGATTTTATTTTAAGAATGTCGTCATTTAATCCATCATAGGGAAAGGCTCGTCAGATATCAAGCTTGACTTAATCCCCAACACCCCCAACTTAAAGAATTATAGTGTCCTCACTGCAATAGACAAAATAAACACATGGGTTAAAAGGGACTCCCTTAGGAAACAACATTTTTTTTCTAGGAGCGCCGCAATCGCAGTGGATGTACCATGATCGCGGTAACTGAGATCGATTTACCCTATTTTTTGCTCTGTTTTCCTGCACAACTGCCATTTCTAGATTTATTTTTCCCCTGTTTCCTGGGCTTCCATCTTTTGTCAAAACACCTACAAAATATCAAAAATGCAATAAGTATGTAAAGTGTGGGTTGTCTTCCACCAAACGCCTAATTTATCATTGAGGAATGACTCCTCTTTATCACCATGTATGGTATTTGAAATTCACAAACTCCACCTTGGGCACCATAAGACCTCCCACATTGTAGTGTTTAACCCGTTGGCCATTTACTACAAACCACTTTTTCTTTCATATCTTTTAATTCAATGGCACCACTAGGGTAAACATTTGAAATCATAAAAGGGCTCAACCATTTAGAATGAAGCTTCCCCACAAAAAGATTCTCGAGATAATTTTAAAGGAGGACACTTTCGTCGACATGGAATTCTCATCTTAGTATTTTATTATCATGACATTTCTTCATTTTCTCCTTATACAAGGCGAAACTATCATAGGCTTTGATTTGGAATCCTCCAACTCGTAAAGTTTAGCTACCCTTAAGTTGGTATCCTATCCCCAATTCATGTTTAACCTCATCAAAACCCACAAGGCTTTATGCTAAGGCTCGACGGGCAGGTGACATGCCATCCTGAACACCAATTTGTAGGGAGACATACCAATTGGGGTTTGGTAGGCCGTTCTATACACCCCAAGTGCCTTATCAAGTTACTTTTCCCAATTCGTTCAACGTACATTCACGGTCTTCTCGAGTATGGATTTGGTTTCTCAATTAGAAACTTCAACTTGGCCACTTATTTGGGGGTGATATGGGGTTTCAAACTTTTGCTTCACCCCATATTTGTCAAAAAGGGCACCAAATATGCAATTGCAAAAGTGTGAGCCTCCGTCACTAATGATGGCACACGATGTTCTAAATAGAGTAAAAATATATTTATTCAAAAATAAAGTAATGCTCTTGCTCTCATTATTCGAAAGTTCTAATTCTTCCACCTATTTAGAAACATAATCAACAGCCACAAATATATATTTGTTTCCAAAGGAGCTCACAAAAGGGCACAAAATGTCGATTCCTCACACATCAAAGAGTTCAACTTCAAGATTCGAGCGGAGAGGCATTTCATGTCTTCTCAAGATTCCACCTTGAATTTGGCATTGATAATATTCTTTTACCCTCTCAATGGCATCCCTATGAATGGTGGGCCAATAATACCCACATTGAAGAATTTTGGCGGCAATTCGGATTCCTCCATAGTGGCTATCGTAAGGTGATGAGTGACATGCTACAAGGATATCATTCATTTCAACCTCCATGACATAATGCCTAATTACACTATCCGTGTACTCCCCAAATATGAAGGGCTTATTCCAAAAAAATCTTTTTACATAGAGCAAGAACCACTTATTTTGATGATAACTAAGCCCCTCGGGGAATATACCACTCGCCACATAATTAGCATAGTTAGCATACTATGGCGTACATTTTCCCAAGATTGACATGACTAACTCATCGAGAAAGTATTCATCAATCTTAATTTCCTTATGCTTTTTGTGATTACTCTCAAGACAAGAAAGATGGCCAGCCACTTAGTTCTTACAACTCCTTCTATCTTTTACCTCAAAGTCAAATTCTTGCAAGAGAAAGATCCATCTAATTAGATGTGGCTTGGCTTCCTTCTTCATCATGAGGTATTTCAGGGAGGCATGATCCGTGTGCACTATCTCTTTCGTTCCTAACAAGTTGGTACAAAACTTCTCAAAAGCATAGACCACCACCAAAAATTCTTGCTTGTTAATAGTGTAGTTACGTGGAGCATTATGTAATGTTCTGATCACATAATAAAAGGGATGAAATAGCTTTTCCTTGCATTGCCCCAACACCACCGCTAGTGCAATCCCACTTGCATCACACATCACTTCTAATGGGGATGATAAATCCAAAGCAACAATAATGGGAGCTAAAATAAGTAACCCCTTTAAGCAATTGAAAAACTTTAAACATGCATTATCAAAATGGAATTTCGCCTTCTTTTCAAGAAGCTTGCACATCGGATGAGCTATTTTGGAGAAATCCTTGATAAACTACCAGTTGAACCCGACGTGCCCAAGGATACCCCGAACACCTTTTATGGAAATAGGGGATAACGACTTGGATATTACCTCATCCTTAGTTTGATAGACTTGTATTCCATTCCCCGTGATTTTATAGCACAACATAATGCCTTCCTTGACCATGAGATAGCATTTCTCCCAATTGAGGACAAGGTTGGTTTCCACACATCTATCAAGCAGCTTGCTCAAATGCTCAAGACATGATTCAAAAGAGTTCCCTACCATCGAGAAATCATCCATGAAATATTCCATCGACTCCTTAACCATATCCATAAAAATTGATAGAATATAATATTGAAAAGTTGCCGGTGAATTGCACAAACCAAATGATATCCGCTTGAATGTGAATGTACCATACAGGAAAGTGAAAGTTGTCTTGGTATTATAGGATGATACAAATTTGATTGTACCCTAAATAACCATCTATAAAGTAATACCACCCTCGCCTGGCCAACCTATCAAGCATTTGGTCCATAAATGACATCAAGAAGTGGTCCTTTTTGGCCCAAGAGTTTAACTTTTAGTAGTTCATGCACACCTTTCATACCATGACCGATCGGATGGGAATAAGGTCATTTATTTAATTTTCAACTACCATAATGCTACCTTTTTTTAGAAAACATTGCACCGGGCTCGCCCAAGGGCTTTTGGAGATTGGGTAGATAACTCCCGCATCAAACCACTTTATAATTTCTTTCTTCACCACTTCTTGCATGGGTTGATTTAGCCTCCTTTGATGTTCCACACTTGGAACATGATCTTTCTCAAGCTTGATATTATGGGAATAAATTCCGAGGGCTATTCCTATGATATTCTCCACTGTCCATTGATGGCTCGAATAAACTTTTTCACCACCAATTTTAAAGCTTCCACTTGGTAGGGCTCAAGATCGATTTCAATGATGATAGGTAAAGTGTACCTATCCTACAAGAACAAATATTTAAGATGTGGCGGCAATGATATTAATTCAAAGTTGGGTGGCTCAAGACTAGATGGCTTTGCGTGTGGGCTTTCATAGTTTTTAAGATCCATGTCCAGCTTTTCCAGGTTCTTGGTATAAGATCAAAGTCCCGTTAAATATGCAACCACTTCATCAAACTCTTCAATATCTTCTCTTTCACAATTCCACACAAGACGTACCAATGGATCATGCACCAAGCTCATGCTTACATGGTTCGTCACCACACTATCAATGGTACTAATCACCGATACTACTTGTAGATCAATTGGTTGTTTCATGGACTTACATATATTGAAAGAAACCTCTTTATTATTTAGGAAAAAATTTATCTCTCCATATTCCACATCTACCAATACTCTCTCGACGGCTAAAAATGGCCTTCCAATAATAATAGAAAATTCATGGTCCAAAACCCAATCAAGGATCACAAAGTCGACAGGGGAGATGAACTAGTCGAATTTAAATAGTACATCATGAAGTATTTCCATAGGTTTATTGATGGATCGTTCAGCTATGACCAATTTCATTGTGGTGGGTTGCGGTTTCCCCAATCCAAACTTGTGAAATATGGCATAAGGCATCAAATTCACACTTGCCTCAAGGTCATACATGGCTTTAGCAAACTTGAACATTTAGATAGTACATGGGATTGTGAAGGCACCGGGGCATTTCTTCTTTCTCGCCATCATGCTTGACATAATGACACTATAATGATATGTTATTTCTATTGTCCCATCCTCTACTAGCCATTGTTTGGAGGCCAGCTCCTTCATAAATTTAGCATACCTCGATATATCTTGCAATTCTTCTTTTAAAGGGATGTTGATGGAAAGGTTGCCACATTTATCAACAAAGTTTTTGAACTTAGCATTTTCTCCATTTTTTTAAGAACTGTTGAGGGAAAGGAGGATGAATTATGATGGGTGGCATTGAGACAATTTGGCATTCTTTCATCTTTGAATTCGCAAGGGTAGCCTCCTTTGACCTTTACTCATCATTATTCTACCTTTTTCTCTTCATATTTGGTTGCTCATCATTTTCTATTTTACCGGGATCATCATCAAATTTGAAAGCTTTACCAAGAAATTTTCCACCTGGAGTGACATTAACATTGGTGGTCATGCCTCTCAATACTTCTTCATTTCATCTTTCAAGTTATTGGGTGGTGGTTGAATGAGACTCCACCATTTGATGGAGCTTGGAGAAATCATCCCTTATTTCTTTCTCTATTTTGTCGGTCCCTTCAACTCTACTGAAGATTTGAATCAAAATATCTTCAATAATGAACCCCTCCCTTTCACATTGAGGTATGCCCCATATTTTCATCATTCCGACCTTGATTTCCACAATGCCCTTTAGAGGTAATATGGAAACCCTCCGAATAATACGACAACCATTCTCTCCTATTATCAAGTACCTTTTCTTCCTCATCTTCAAATTCCTTGGTATCCTTTGCATCTATAATATTGACTCTTTCAATGAAGGTCCCCAACACATGTTTAGTAGGAAGTTCAAGGTGTGCTATTAACTTGATCATGCATCTTTTTACTTCTATTGATATCTTTGATTTTGACATACAAAGGACAAGGAGAGAGCCCTCGCATCTACCTTGGCATCCTTCATGTGCCAACCCTAGCCAAGATAGCCACTTGTTATAATAACTTTAATGTAACCTCATATGACGATTTAACTAAAGATCCACCGAATGTATTTTCTACTATGACTTTATTGGTTGGGTCCGATTCCCCATAGAAGACTTGGAGAATCATCTTTTTGGAAATCTCATGATTTAGGCATTTCATAGCTTCTCTTTAAATCTCCCCTAGTATTCATACCAAAGCTCTCCCTGAAATTGGCAGAAGTTTATGATTTCATCACGTAATTGAAGCATTTTGGATGGTGGGAAGTACCAATCAAGTAAGGCCATAGTAAGTTCATTCCATAAAGTATACGAGGCATCCATAAGAGAACGATGCCATAATGCTGCCTCGTCCACTAAAGAGAATAAGAAGAGGCATAGACAGATGGATTCTAATGATATTTGTGCAATATCAAAGGGTGCACAAGCTTTTACAAAATTCTTCAAATGCTTGTTGGGATCTTCATGAGTTTTCCCCCCAATGAAACCCTTCATTTAAAGTTATTAGAGCATGACACATGATGTAGAATACATCATTTCCCCCCGGTAGAGGGAATACGAATGGTACTAGAATGTTTTTCATCACTAAGATAACCCATAGTTTCGACATGATCATTTGATGGATTCTCACTAATTCCGTCTTGATTCATGGTCATTCAGAAGAAATAGATATAACCTACCAACGATCAAAAGCAACAAAAAAAGTAAACCAAATTTACCATAAGTTTTTCCAAAGATAAAATCTACACCATATAAGTGAGGACTAAGTCTCACTCCCCGACAATGGTGCCATTTTTATAATGCTTGCCTATACCTTTTATATTGATAGAGGATGGTCATTTTCAATATCTCAACTTATGTTGAAGTTGAATCCATGAGGAGCGAGTCTAATCTTCAAAACATATGGGTATCAATTGCATCTAAAGATATGCTCGTAGTAAAAATAAAATAATACATATGGTTAAAAAATAGGGAGGTTTATTTGGAATGTATTTCTATTAATATCTATTCAAGTGAACAAACTAATGATAATAGTTGTGATTAACAATCCAATAAAAGACGAACCTTGGTTTATGTCTACTTAAGGGAAGCCATGCATGGGTGCATGACAATTTGATATGAAATCTAGTTATTAACAACATGGTAGGCTAGTTTGGATGTCCTCGAGGGTAGTTTATCAACAAGAACTCAAGGCTCTCACTATTGGAACCTTTTGGGTACCTCACGAGTGTACCAAATAAAATCGCCTAATACCTCAATTTGGTATCCGTATTTCTAGGAAGATTCCCAAGATGTGGCTAACTCTCTACTCACCCCGATTTTTAAGATAGTGAAAAGACAATAAACCATATTTACAATTATCCACTATGGCGTTGTCACCCTTGTACCTCTTTCAAGGATGATAAGGGTTCCAAGAGTTCACCCATACTCCTCTTTCAAGAAAGATGTGAGCTTTCAAGAATTTGAGGTTTGTGCCCACAAATCTATTTTTGGGCATTTGGGGTTTTCACCTACAAATCCTACTAATTAATCTAAGCAATAGTAAAACCCATCGTTAACCAACTAGAATCCACACAAATACATCACAACCCACACATAATTACATCTTAATTCAACATAATCCCAAGGCAATACAATCTAGCTACTCATAAAGCTAAATAGAAGAGATATATAGCAAAAGGTTCATTCATAGCATCCATGGAAATGGACATCAAGAAGAATCTTTACTTTATAATTCAGTTTCACCAAATTCTAATTGGAATTCAAGTTCAAAAGCTTCCTTAATTTCTAGGGTTCACAAAGTCTCCAATTTTCAATTTCCAAGTTCAATGATTCTAAAAGATAAAAGATTTGTGCCTTATAGGGGAATTGGGTTCAGCTGTGCCAATTTACAAAATTGCCCTTAGGCAAGAATCCTGCTAAGCTATGATTGCAGTAGCGTGTCCGCGATCCCTGCTCCTACGATCGTGATAGGTTCATTGCTATTGCGGTCCTTTGACTTGACTTGATTAGCCGCAATCAGGGATATCAAACCGCGATCGAGATAATTGAGAATGATTTCTGCTTTAAGTCTTCTGGCTACAATTCTTTTCTCTTTTTTGACCCTTTTCAGCTCAAATCCATATTTTTCCTTCTCATAACCTGTATGCCTGCAAATCGTGGGAATTAGTGCATTTAATCACAAATTTGTCTCATTCATACATTTAAATTGCGGTAGTGTGCACAAATATTGAGTGCAAATTAGTGGTAAATTTACCACTCATCACTCCCCCAACCCATGTTTCAAAACCATCACAATAATTTCTTAAACTCTACTTTAAATCATATGATTTTACAAAATTAACAATGAGGGAAGAGTAATATGCCTTAAGCACCAAGAAGTACTAAGAGAAATCACTCTTGAGACCCCTAATTGATCAGCCTTTTGAAAACCCTAAGTGTTCTTGAAATTGAGGACTTGGGATTTTTCTGAGAGGTTATTTAATTTGTTTAGGATAACTAATGATGCCCTAAGGAATTTATAAGACGTGGGTTTTAAGTTGGACAAGGGGGAAAATGTCCAGAGTTCCCTAAACTTAAAATCTTGAAAAAATTTTCCTTTGGTTATGAGTCAACCCCTTGACTTGTACGAACACCTTATGACTCATGACCAAGAGTCGTAACCAAGATAGTGACTAGGATCCCTATAGACTGCCAATATTATGAATCCACCAATCAACTTTCAATGAGATCTTATGACTTATAAGGACTAGTCAGGAGCAACAAAAAACCGAAATAAATTAAACATTGGACATCCTACGAATTGAACCTACGACTGTAACATATCCTCACGGCTCATAGTAAGCCACTTATACTCAGACCAGAACCTTGCAACTAAATTTCTGATTTGGTTATGAGCAGGGTCCTATGACCCATAACCACATCTCAGAACTCATCACTATGAGTTGTGACCAAGGTAGTGAGCCCAAAGCTTATGAATTTTCAAGGGCCAAAATCTGGGGTGTTTCACCCTGCTAGCTTGAGGCTGGGCTGCTGGTGATCTAAACCCACTATTATACTAAGAATGATAATTACCCGATGACTTTGGATAAGGATCAATAGTTATTCTTAGACCAATTTCCACCATCTCTACCACTTTGATGTTGACCCCCACCCTAATCTGAATAGAAAAACTTTGTACTCTGCATTTCACTCATCTCTGCTTGCTTCTTCCTTTCTTATTTACCTGTTGCATATAAACCATAAGTCTAGAGATGTCCATATCTTTGTTTAACAAGGAAACCTTTCTCTATAAGATCAATTCCTGGGACAACCTAGAGGAAAACTTCCTCATTATAGCCCTCATGCTAGACACCAATTCTGGAGCATAATATGACAGCTGATAAAACTTCAAGGCATACTCCTTTACTAACATCCTGCCTTACTTCAGATTCAGAAATTGCTCGGCCTTCGCCTTCCTTAACTCCTGAGGAAGAAGTGATCAAGGAAAGCACTAGAGAAATTATCCCATTAAGTGGACTCAGTATCGTCACCCATATATTGGTCCTACTCTTCATACCATTGGTATGCTATATCCTACAACTTATAAGAAAAAAACTCTACACCCTCTACATCAGTATCATACATCATATGAAAGATATTTTCCATCTAATAAATAAAGTTTTAGGATCTTCCTTAACTTTGAAACTAGTGAAAATAAAAGGACTCAACTTCATAAATTGGCCAACTCTGGTGGCCTCAGATGATAGTGCAACAGAAGCAACACACTTAGTCTAGGAGGCCACCAACTGGGTAAGCAAATGAATCAACTGGCAAAACTTAACATTAGACACACTAGCCTGGGATGCCTGAGGAGTGATAGGGGGAATCAGTAGAGCTCCCTCAGGGCAAGTAGAAGCAGCGACCCTAGATTGGGTCTAAACTCCTGGAGTAGGATGAGCTCTATTCACATAGTCCTCAGGCAAGACAAAAAATTTTCCACGAATATCAAATCTTTTGGGATGCATGATCTAAAAAGCGAATATATAAAAATTCGAGGAGATTCAAGACCTTAGACCCTATAGCTTAAAATAGAGCTACAAGAAAGGGAAACATTCCTAAATTCCTTATAGCCTCTCTATATAAGTGGCACGCTACACACTCATAAAAGAGACTCTACTTGACACGACTTTGTTGGACACCCAGTGACACCAAACCTAGGATCTGATACCATCTTTGTGATGAACCAAACCAAGGCCTGGCCGTAACGGGTATCTCAAGTTCCACATGGACCGAAGATTACCCCTTGCACCTAATCAAACCAAACACAACATCCTCTAATGTCAGATGAATTCTAAAAATATAAGAAGATAACATGCAACAATCTTAAAGTAAATAAAACAAGTCTATAACCGGCGATTGATGATTAACCAAAAAATCAACCAACACCGCCTAATATCCATAGTAATCAAAACAAAGCCTTCTAAACAATGAATCAAAACCCTTCTTAGTTGGGACATGTCACTGACTATGATAGGTGACAATGAGAATGAAAATAATAATGTTAATGATGATAAAAATAGCTATCAATTCAAATATAACAATGAAAGCTAGTGAAAGGCCTAGGCCTTTTGGGGAATGGAAGCTCACCGCTTTAGCACAACACCAAAAACCAACGGACCAAATCAATTGACCTAACTCTATCCAGGAAAAGTAAAAGAAACTCCGGTGCATACATCACATTGGAATACAGTGTTTAGAGACGGTTAGTAGGGTGAACATTAGCATGTAACTTAGGTTTAAGGATAACATAATCCCATGATCAATAATAATTCAAAATCAGTCAAAATCAATACACATAATAAAATGTATATACATATAAGGAACAAGGCTAAACATGCTCTTTAATACTTTAGCATAGATTGTGTAGCTCAACCGTCATAACTGTACCCACGGGATATATGGGCCCTAGCACTCACCCCCTAATCGAGCACTAGTGTGTGTAGCCACACAAACCAAAAAATAATCTCATATACATGCATGGGACGAACCTCCCAATCATATGCTAAGGTGACTTAAGCACCCAATCAAGTAATAATGTACGGATGAATCGAACCTCCCTAATCATGTAATAATAATAAGGGGTTCTCGAATCTTCTTGGTCATTTTGACCCTCACATTGACAACCATAATTTCCAGTATTGGTCACTCAGACCTCCACTTTTGCGACTCAACTACACAACCCCCATTAAAGCCCAATTAAAAAAACATTCATCACATATTACCATTCACCGAACCATATTTAACATTAAGGCATACATTGTTGGTGTATTCATACCAACTACACTTACAAGGTAACTTCAACATGCCAAAATAATTATCATCGCATAGGGAAATTCATAACCCCTTGGTTCAATTTTATGAATTTTCATATTTCTTATAATTAAAAACCAATTTCACAATATGGGGTTGGGTATTAACCACTTCAAAAGTCACAAGTTTAGGGAAAATCACAATTCTGTAGTTCATTCACCATACCCATGCACCCGTAATTTCAAAACCATACTTAAAGCATGAATATGTAAACCATTGGAAAACATTGTTCGAATATAAGCATTCAAAAACCGTCAACCATTGTTTCCAAACCAACGTAAATACCTCTTAAACCATAATTTAAAACATATGCTTTTAACAAATTAACAATGACGAAAGAGTAACATGCGTGAAATAACAAGTTTTGCAACATGAATTCAACCCTTAAGCCCTTGGATGACCTACTTCTTGAAAACCCTAAGTACGGCTTCTTGAGAGAATTAAAAATAGCTTTTCGAAAGTGTTTTAGTGAGTTAACAATGCTGATGGGGTCCCCAATAGGGTTTTAAGTCATGGGTTATAATTGGGGTAGAGGGGAAATGTCGAAAGTGCCCTAAATGAAAAGAATAAAAATTTATATCAAGTGACTGTGGGTCAATATATGACTTGTATAGAAAATTAAGATTCGGTACCCTGAGTTGTAACCAAGACAGTCCCCGGGACACCCTGACACTGTTAACCTTACGACTTAACTAGTACTACTTATCGTGGGATCCCATGACTCATTTGATCATGTCGTAATCAACACAAAACCCAATTGGGTGAACATTGGGCATCCTACGATTTGCACCCAACAACTTGTAATAAGTTTTTATGACTCATATTGAGCCACTCATACTCAGAGTAGAACTTTGCCACTTAATTTCTGATTTGGTTACAATTCGATCCTAATGACTTTTCATAGGTCCTTACTACTCATGTCCTCAAGTCGTACCCAGGATAGTAACTCAACCACTATTCACTAGACACCTTACGAGTAGGATCACTTGAACCGTCAAGATACCCTATGACTCATAGGGTGAGTCATAGTTAGGGCAGTGAGAATAAAATTACCGATATTTTTTAGGAAAAAAAACCTGAGGTGTTACATACTTGAACTACTGAAAGCTTTAAATACTTAATCACTTGACGTAATTGAATTTTTGGAACATCATCGAAATGTTTTACTAGCATTTATTTAATAGTAAGTATTTATCAAAACATCTCTTTTTAATATCTTTCTTGCATCACCTCCAAGCATCATGAAGACCTGCAATCACCCACTTCTGTCTTTTCTTTGGAATCAAGAATTTTGAGTATGCAAAACAAATATATCAAGATTTTGTTAGTAAAAAACATAATATATATACAATCTCAAATATTATTTTTCTTACATTGACATAATCCCACATGTATTTTTTTCATATTGAGAAAGATGCCAACTAGTGTAAATCAAGCTGATAAATCTGGGATTCCTTGAAGCTATTCCTATAAAATTCCTTAAATTAGAATCTACCTTGCCAGTTGGTCCTATTGTTTGTCCTAAGTCAAATGTCACCACTTCTCTTTCATCTAAATTTCTCACATAAATTTTCTTGCATGTTGTTTGTCCTCAAACCTTTTTATTCTGTGACATCCCTAGATTGATGTAACATTCATGAAATAAGAAATAAAATACAACGAGTAATAAAACTAAGGGATTCAAGACATACCATTTGTATTACAATTAACATCTATATCCTCATTATTATTTAACCACTCATCCTCATTAATTTCTTCTTGTTCTGTAGGATCATCCAATCCTTTATTATGTTCATCTAATTCTTTAGTGGGAAGTATTCTAACACCATACATTATGTTAATATCATGTTCTTTTTCACCACCTACATGTATCCCTTGTTTTTCCTAGAAACTGATTAAGACTACTTGATGGTAGGACTGACTTCCTCTTCACCTGTTTGCAATTTTCTAGCTCTTTAATAGCATGTTTGTTTCTCTTGTTCTACTTGTGATCTTCCAATGATATCTGAAGTATTAACATTAACCTTTAAAAACCCTTGGAACATGAAGTTGTGCATAGGTAATTCAACTTTATTCTTTTTAACGGGTTCTCCAAATTGAGGTTTATATAACAACTGTTTGTTTTGTCCTTTTCCAGTGATCAAATGTGAAGTGCTAACAAAAATAAGAAAAATAAATAAGTGATAGTAACAAAGACAATTTTCAAGGAGTTAACATAATGTTCAAGTAAATATAGAAACTTTGAGATAGAGGTGTCAAATAGGAAAAAGACAAATTCAAGAAATATAGATACAAAACAACATACTTATAACTTTAGTAGGACACAACTAGAAATAAAAATATAGAACCAAATATTCAGTCCATTTAGTTCACTAATCACACCTATACCAAAATAAAACACATACTCAAATTCTCATAACTAGATTTTATTATATATTTAATGCATTTTTTTATACTAATACATGATCTAAGTAAAATTTATTGAATTTGTCTGAATTCATAGCTTCCTACATCTAGGAAAAGGAGAAAAGAACACTAAATGTAAAACAAAAAGTACAAATCAATTTCCTTGAGGAACACCATGCAGATTTGGAAAACGTCAAGGTAATTATAGTATTGCTATAATATCCAATGTAGTGTCATAATTTTACCAGTAGTACTGATGCTAATGCGAAAATAATTAACTTTTACCTGCAGAAATGTACAAAAGATGATGATAAACCTTTATCGATGTATAACAATGACATGGAGAAAACCATATCACAAAATTATGATGCAGATGTAGGAACAATGGTCTGGTCTGTGATGTATAAAAACCAACTGCTCATGAAGAAAATTTAAATCTTACCAACAAAGGCCAGTTAGAAGTACCAATTTTTGACTTGACCAAATGTTTATTTTGCAAATAGATAAGTAGAGTTGGTCCCTGTATTGGCTTTGTGAGAGACTATCTAATAGATCTTCAATTTGAGGCCCTTGGAGCCGTCAATATGGATCTAAGGTTTAATTTGTCTTTGTCCAAGACTATTATCCAACCCCTTCATCACGACCGAGCCCAAACAATATATGTATCTCCTAGGCTTTCATACATGTGACTTTCAAGCCCAAGATTTTCTATTACTATCAAGATTAAGGTTGGCAATTCGCTAGAAGAAGGTAAATGATTTATTCATAGATTCTATTGACCGTGCCAAATTCTTAAGTTAGTGACATGGCCGGAACCATATCCTTGGCGTAGTGGGCATCCCAAGTCCATCCAGGACCGGGGACCAACCCCGTTACCTAACCCAACATCCAAATACGCATACCCTAAGTTGAAGGAATTTCAAATGTATAACAAGATAACATTTGTTTGGATTCCTGACTCTGGGATAGGTCTATAATCGTGACCAACCCAAACAAGTCCAACCATCCATTACCAACCGACAACCATAACAAAACCAATATAAAAACCAAGTTTCTGTCCATAACATAACATAAAAGGATAGAACGATCATAAGTTCAGTCCAACGGTATCATCCCCAATACCAATGCAAATACTAAGGCTAACACCATTGCTAACACCACCCATTCGAACCTATAATAGTCACACAAAGCTTCTAACCAAAAGAAATATAATATCCAGTTGGGGCATGCCCACAACCATAGAAAAAACCAATATCCATAAATAAACCAATGTATGTAAAGACATCCATGACATAAAATAGAGCCGTTTGGAAAATGGAAGCTCACCTCTTTAATCCAATAGCAGATCCCTTATCTGATAAGTAAGCAGGAGAGTAGAACAGCCGATTCCTGTATCACGTGGGCATACAATCATCCAAAGATGGGATAGTAGGTGAACGCTAGCATGAACTCAGGAGAAGGATAAATTAATGCCATCCAGTAAAACTAAGAAAACCAACCATATGCCAACAAACCATAGATATATATATAACTATAATAGGAAAGAGAGACGGGTTTAGCATGACTTTCAAACCATTGACCTGGGAATTTATAGCTTAACCATCCTAGAACTACCCCTGGGCTATATGGGTCTAGTGTAACCCTCTAAAAGGGCCTTGACATATGTAGTCGAATGAACCAGAGATACCATAAGAGTAGGGGATTACCAAGTACCCTTCGCTCTACATGATACATATGTACAGTATACTAAGAGGATTCCCATGTACCTCATAGTATCATATCTAATCGCTATGACCAACCCTCATGTCGACAAACATGGGTTTCTAGTGTCTATCCATCAGACTCGTACCTTCATGGTTAGATATCGCAACCAACTATTATTTCCCAATTAAAACCATTACCATCAAACCAAACCATTATTCCATTATTATTAACCAACGCTTTAAGTAGTGATATATTCATACTGACTATAGATTGCAAGCAACGTCCTTAGACAACCTTTTTACGTAAAAGGGATTCCCATGAACCCATAGATTATATTATAAAGTCAACTTGAGGGAATCCCGTGTACCCCACAAGTATTCCATTATTATGTTTGCTTGGGGGAATCCTATGTATCCGACAAGTTGTTGATTAACATATTTACTTGGGGGATTCTCTTGTACCCTTCAAGAAAGTTTAGTAACCATAACCATGACCCCCAAACCTTATCATTTAACTATTCCAAACCATTTAAACCATTTAGGGTTCCATTATCAAACCATACCATGCAATAGTTCTATCAAAAGTCTATAATATAGTAGAAGCATTCTCATAAACATTTTATCAAATATGTTGGGAGCATAGTATTTCTAAAACCTATTCCAATTACCAATTTACGATTCCCATGCAACCAATTGTCCAAACCACCATTAAAGCATGTAAAAACACAATTAAAACATAGGAAAACCATTACCAAGCATTTAATACTAAAACCCCAACATATATTTGAAAACCCCCAAATCCTACAATAATCATGCCATGAAAAAATTCTATAAAGCATGCCTTTAGTTGGAAATAACAATAAGGGAGGAGTACATGTCTTAGATTACAAAGATGATGGAGAGAAGTCACCCGTACAAGCCCCAAATTGATTCTCTAGATAAAACCCTAGCCTTTCTTTACACAAGAGCCTTAAAGAGAATTATAGAGAGTTTCCAAGTGTTTTAGATTAGCATAATAGGGTAAATGATGTCCCAATAGTGATATCGGTCATTGGGACTTAAGAGGTTAAGTAGGGAAATGTATAGATTACCCTCAATTTAAACTACTTAAAATTTCCATTAGATGGTACAAGTACCCTATACCAGTCCTACCCTTCAGTATGAATGGTACCCACTACTCGTACCCTAAGCCTCCCCTTGGACCCAACACTTTCCAACATACGTCTTACCCAACCCAAGTCGTACCCAAACCTAGGATCAGTACCCCTAAATCATACCCCTGGCATAATAGAATTAAAGGAACTTTGATCACTTTCTACCATATGAGTCAATAGTACGACTCGTACCCTTTCTTACGGCTCATGGTAAGCCACTCGTACACTGATCCAAGTTAATTTACAAAGTCTTAGATAAAGTGAAGGAAAAACCCAAACAATATGACTCGCCACCAACCATATGAATCATACCCATCGTCGTACCCATTCCAAAAACCAATCTAACCCATCAGCCAATATTGGTTAGCATAGGACTATCTCATACCAACCTTACCCCATCATATGACTGGTACCCACAAGTCATATGATTTCCAGAATCTAGAAATCCAGGAAATTTTCTAAGGTTCCAAAACCCTAGGTGTTTCAGTCTCCCCTATTAGGATCATTCATCCTCTAATGATGGATAAGGTAGGTCAACTATAAATAGAGTTATTTCTATAAAATCAGCCATATCCCTATTCATACCACTTCACCAATATACATCTCCTTGAGATCATGACATATTTTTGATGAACCGAGATGAACAACATAGCATGATTCATGTGCCTTAGCCAAAATCCATTGTCGCAAACCATCAACGTCAGGAACACATAACCTTCCTTGGTACCTTAAGATACCATCACCACTGATCTCAAATATCATTATTTTTTCCCCACCAACACCACTCTTGATTTTCATCATGATAGGATCTAGCATTTGATTTTCCTTGATCTCTGCACCAAAAGGTGACCAAACCACTCCCTGCACCATCATACCACAACTATTACAGTCCAAAAGACGAACTCCAAGATTAGCTAAGCAATGAATATCCTTCACCAATTTCCGCTTCTCCTTATACACAGAAGCCAAACTACCCATGGACAACCTGCTAAGAGCATCAGCAACAATATTAGCCTTATCTAGATGATAGTAAAAAATCATGTCATAGTCCTTGAGAAGCTCCAACCAACTCCTTTGCCTGAGATTTAGCTCCCTATGAGTGAACACATAGTATATACTCTTATTATTAGAAAAGAAGTCCACGTGCACTCCATACAAATATTGCCGCTAGATTTTCAAAGCAAAAACCACTGCTAAAAGCTCCAAATCATAAGTAGGATAATTCCTCTCATGCACCTTCAACTGCTTATAAGCATAGGCAACCATTTTTCCATGCTTAATTAAAACACATCCAAGTCCCACTCCGAATGCATCACAATAAATCACAAACCCCTCATTTCCTTCAGGCAATGTCAAAACCAGAGTCGAAGTTATCTTATCCTTCAGCTTCTCAAAACACCCCTCACAAGCATCCAACCAAGAAAACTTTATCTTTTTTTGCATTAACTTAGTCAATGGGGTAGCTATCATCCAGAAAAGTTCTACAAACCCTCCTATAATACCCAGCCAAACCTAAAAACCTCCAAATGTCGGTTGAGTCATGGGTCTATGCCACCTTTTAACCACTGCCACCTTTTGAGGATCCACTATGATCCTCTCACTAGAAATAATATGACAAAGAAAAGTTATAGCATTCAATGAAAACTCACACCTAGAGAATTTAGCATACAACTACTGCTATTTTAAGGTATGCAACACCACACGGAGGTGATTAACATGATCCACCTTACTCTAAGAATAAACCAGAATGTCATTAATGAGGACAATGACAAAAGATCCAGAAACTGTCTAGAAACCATGTTTATCAAATCCATAAATGCCACTGGGGCATTAGTCAGACCAAATAAAATAACCAAGAATTCAAAGTTCATATACCGAGTACTAAAAGATGTCTTAGGGATATCCACCTCCTTAATCTTAGGCTTATTATACCCAAACCGAACATCTATCTTATAAACAAATTTGGCACCCTACAACTGATCAAACAAGTCATCTATCCTTTGAAAAGGATACTTGTTCTTAATCGTCTCCATATTAAACTACTGAGAGTAAATGCAGATCTAAAGGGAACTATCCTTATTACACACAAATAATACTAGTGTATCTCAAGAAGACACATTAGGACGAATAAAACCCTTATCCAACAGATCCTTAAGTTGCTCCTTGAGTTCTCTCAATTCAGTGGAGCCACTCTATAAGGAGGAATAGATGTTGGAAAAGTGTCCATAGTGAAATCAATACCAAACTCAATCTCCCTATCTTGAGGAACTCTAGGAAGATCATCCAAAAATACCTTATGAAACTTATTTACCACTAGAATCGAATGTAAAAAAGGACCTTCCAAGTTAGAATCTTTAATCTGGACAAAATAATAGAGACACCCTTTGGATATTAGTCCCTGATCTTTAAAATAAGAAATAACCCCCCTAGGAGCTAGGGAACCACTCCCCCACTTAATAACCAATTCACCATGGAACCTAAAGTAACCTTATGGGTCTGACAATCTAAGGATACATAACAAGAGTGTAACTAATCCATCCCTAGAATAACATCAAAATCCATCATATCAAATTCAATCAAATCTACCAAAGTCTACCTACTATCAACAAATACCATATACGCTTTATAGACCTTTTTAAACTCATAGTCACCTATTAGGGTAGAAATAAAAAAAGGATCCAAAATAACCTCAGGATCAAAACCAAAATACACAACCATAAATAGGGTTACATAAAAGAGAGTTGACCCCGAATCAAGAAAATAATACACGTCATGAGAAATGATTTGTAATGTACTAGTCATAACATTAGGTGATGCCTCAAATTCCTGCTGAGTAGAAAGAGCACATAACCTATTCCAACCACTGCTGGTACCAAAAGTAGAAACTAATGTAGAAGTAGCACCCTTTGGTGCAAGATAAGAAGATGAAGCAATCAGAGCCTTACTCACTCTTGAAACACCCTTACTAACAGGCAGTTTCTAAGAATACGGCCTGGCTGACCATATTTGAAACATTTATCTGTCCTCTCATCACAGAAATGCCTATGCAACCTACCATAGAACCAGAAAAGAGGATATGATGAGGTTTATAAAGCCCCATTTTTTTGAGATTGGAAACGCCATGCCCAAAATTATCACCACCCTACTGACGCCTATCACCTAACTTTTTCAGGTAAGATGCACTAGGTGTAGAGAAGCACCTAGAACTCTCCCACTTTTTCTTTAGAACTTACCACCATCTCGATCATCTTGCTAGTGAGCACTACCCTTTTTAGATGACCTAAACTTCTTACCCTACTTTTTCCAAACTCAGCCTGTTTTCTTTTTCCTCCCCCACCTGCTGCTTGTAAACCACTACCCTAGAAATATCCATATCCTTAATCAGTAATACATTTTTGCTTTCAAGGATCAAATTCTGAGACAGTCCATAAGTGAACTTTCTCATCCTTGCCCATATATCTGACACCAATTTTAAAGCATACCTTGATAGCTGATGAAATTTCAAGGCATATTTCTTGATAGACACTTTTCCTTGTCTCATATTAACAAATTCCTTTGCCTTTGCCTTTCTCAACTCCTGAGGAAAGAAGAAATCCAAAAAATCATAAAAGAAATTCTCCTATAAATTCGACTCCTTAACATGACCTCTCTCCCCATCCCACTCCTCATACCTTTGGTATGCCATATCCTTAAGATGGTAAGCAACAAAATTAACCCATTCCATATTTGTGGACCGCATCACCCTAAAGATTTTATCCATTTCATCTAAGAAAACTTAAGGATTCTTATCCACCTTCACACCAATAAAAGTAGAAGGATTCATCTTCATAAACTGGCCAACTCTTGTGGCCTCAACAAAAGAGACACCAGATGCATCTTGCTCAGCTTGAGCAATAACCAACTGAGCAATAATATGAATTAATTGTCAAAATTTTGCATTCGTTACCTTACCTTGAGGAGGACTAGTAGCAACTAATGAAACTCCAAAAATATCAGGGATGGGATCCCTAGACCGAGTATGGATCTCCTAAGTAGTATGTGTCCCTTTAACATTGGCTCAGTTGGTACAAAGAAGTTTCCTTATGTCTAAGATCTTCGAGGCATGATCTAAATAGTGAATAAACCATGATTAGAGAAGATTCTAAGATTTAGACTCCAAGCATTAAAATAGAATACCAAGAAAGTGACACATTACTAAATGCCTTGTAGCCTCTCCCTTAAAAAAGACTCTTCTCAACATAGCTTTATGGGCTCCCAATTGACCATGAACCTAAGCTCTGATAAAAACTTAACACAACTAGAACTAGGGTCATGTCATAATAGGAATCCCAGGTCTATCTAGAGCTGGGGACCACCTTTGTTATTGTAAGACCCCACAAAATTCTAAGCTTAATTAAGTCTATTTATGCTTGGTTGTGGGTGGAGGGGGGGGTCCCATACTTAAAAGGTTATAGCTAATTTTCCAGACTTAGTTTATTTTAGACTTTGAAAGTTCCCAGTCTCATTTGTGACTTTAATGTCCTTTAATGGTCCGTATTCTTACTAATTCATGACTAGGCCTGACCCTAGAAATCAGCACGGTCGTCCTAGGCCTGACCCTAGAAGTCAACATGGTCGTCCTTCAACTCAGTTTGATCACCCAAATCAGCAGGGTGCTATTTCTAGTACCGCCAGTGGGCAACGCCCAAACAGACTCTATGCACTCTAATCCTGATAGGATTAGGAAATTCCTCCTACCACTGATATGTTGCAGATCCCTTATTTACATATTCATGTTTTTTCAGATTCAGGAGTTTTTTTTTCTTTTGTAAATACTTTCATAGCAGTCAACTTTAAGGCCAGACCAAATATTAATAGGACCTTTTCCAGTCTCTACCCCAGAGAGACAGTCTAACACAGATAAGTTTCGATAGTGTGGTTTCCATCTTTCTATCTAGTCGCACTATCCAGAGTCCTATGAATGTGATTATTCTAAGATGGCTAACCAGGTAGTTGTGTGTTCAGCCCAATTCATGTATTATGTCTTAGTTTTAGATATCAGATATTTTGATAGAAGGTGCCTCGTGCATCAACACAGTTTCTCTCATAACTCAGCGAAGTCAACCCAATATTTTTTAGGGGATATAATGCCCTAAAAGGGAGATACACTATAATTCCCCAAACTTCATGACATAAATATGCCGCTCTTTATTTTTGTAATGAATCTAGTTTTGAGTAAGGGGTACTCATGAGTTGACCCTCAAACTATGATCTCAACTGTAAGCCCTGTATTCAAGGTACTCTGTTTAGATCATTATATCCTGCTCATGTATCATGTTCCCAACTCAGTTACATTCACGTGTTTTTGCTTATACATATCTAGTAATTAATTTCAGGCTCATTAGCATTTTCAGTTTAAGGAAACAATCTCCCTTGAACTTATCCAATTTTATGCTCAGATTTATATGATAAACGTGGTATCAATTACCATTGCATATTCACTCATGCATTCAAGTGTCAGATCAGTCATGTATTCATGCATCAGATATGCATGTTTAGTATAATATATTCAGCTTATCAGTCATGCCAGTCATGAAATCATGCATCAGATATGCATGCTCAGAACAAATCTCAGCAAATCAGTTATGTCAGTCATGTACTCATGTTTCAGTATTTCATATTTAGCCTATACTTTAGCTTATCATTTTCCCCATCTCAGTCAGTCTCACTCAAGGATGAATGTTCCCAAGGGGGATATATTATAAGACCCCACAAAATTCTAAGCTTAGTTTAGTCCATTTATGCTTGTTAAGGGGGGGGTCCTATACTTAGAAGGTTCTAGCTAAGTTTCCAGACTTAGTTTATTTTACCCTTTGAAAGTTTGCAATATCATTTCATAACTTTAATGGTCCGTATTCTTGCTAATTCATGACCATAAAAGGCAATAGATGTTCTCGAATAAGTTTCAAAGTTTTCAGAACTCGTTTAGACCATGTTCGAAAGCCCAAAATAGTGGACCAACGTGATTTTGGCACGCTGCATTGGCACTCGTGTTGGTTGATATTGTTGCAGGTTGCTAAGGTCAAAGTACTAAGACTCGATGCGATGATGGATTGACACGTTGACGGCATCAATGCACCACATCGATGCCCAGTTTTAGTCATTAAATATCCCTATTTTTAAGGGCAAAAGGGTCTCCCACCCCTATATAAGTCTAAAGAACGGGATTTGGCCCCAATTCAACTAAAATATTATATCTGTCACAAGAACAAGTTAGGGTTTTTAATTAAGGATTCAAATTCAAGAATCTCTCCGCCAATCTTCGTATAATGAAGAACTAAGGTATGCATAGTGTTCATTCATGGATTACTTTCATCCATGAAGCCCAAGAATCAAGTTTTAAACTATGAATTCTTATATTCATGTTATGGGTTGATTATGCTCATGTGGTTGTTGTTGTATGATTCCCAAGTTGGAATCTTTATTTGTTTATGAAACTATGTTAGCATGTAAGTTGAAAACTATGAACTTAGTTGGTTATGGTGTGTTAATTTGATGATTATGCCTATTCCCTAAGTGGTTAAAGTAAGGTGTTGGATAAAATGCCTAAGAGAATAGAAATTATGCATTTTAGCTTAATTGTGACCTAAACGATAAATACATGTTTTACCCTTATGTTCAAATTATTCCCATGATATTGATGTGCATTGTAGATCTTTGTTGGAATGCTCATGATATTAGAGTATGAAATTATGACATGATTATATGCATTTCTATCCACGTACAACATTGTGATAACCATGTGCTTCATGAAATCCCTAACTTATTATATGATGAATTATTGATATTGATCATGTGTTCAAGAAGTGTCAAGTCTTGTCAGTTTTACGCTATTGAGTCCTAGGGGTACTTGTACCCAACAATTTATCTGTGTGCCTAGAGCCAGTGTCAGTTTTCATGATACTCTAAGTCAAGCCATAATCATTAGAATTCAGTTAGTCTCATGACTCAGGAAAATTCAGTGAATTCAGTATTAGTCTAGTCCTACTCAGTAACCTCAGTAATCTTAGTAACCTCAGTGATCTCAGTAATATCAATAATCTCTGTAATCTTTACAATCTCAGCCATTCCATTCAGTAATCAGATTTTAGTAGTATTTCATTAGTCAACGAAATATAGTGAATCTAGTTTAAATCAGTTATACAATATGATTAGTAGTAGTTCATTTCAGTTAAATCAGTTCAGTGTCTTTTCAGTTGGGAGTAGGATTTGGTACCGAGTGAACCCAAGGATGAGGGCTCACCTGTTAGTCAGTAGATGGTGTGATCCTTAGAAGTAATCCTTGCATTCCAGAACTACGTAGCCAGCGTAGGTCAAGATTTACCCCTACGAATCTAGGGACCATACATCTCCTTTAAGTTTTTCCTTACAGGAGGGGTTGACAGAAGAGCTCCCTATCAGAGAGGGTTTACTCATAGCTAATCTTTACCCGTGGCACGGTACTTACACCGTTCCAACTGGGGTTACAGGTTAGACCTCACTAGTTCAGATTCGGGGCATGTTGCTTAGATGATTACCTCCCACAGTCTAAGTTTCAGGTTTAATCTTAATCATATAACTCAATTCGGTTCTACAGAAATCAGGACTGTCAAATACTGTACTCTAGCTCAGTCTAGAACACAGATAGTTCTTTAGATTTAGTACTATCAGATACAGTCACCCAGTCCAGTAAAGAACTCAGATAGTTTTTAAGTATCAGTACACATAATTATTCGTTATCAGTAATATAGTACCAATAACGTTAGATATCAGTTACTTGTAAACTCTGTAATTCATATCATCAATAAATTTAGTTATTCAGTATCCCAGTATTAGTAAACTCAGATGTCATCACATCAGTATTCAGTATTGTTATGGCCTCAGCCCCAATTTATGTATTCATACATATATTTCTTACGCGTTCATGTTCTTGTTATCAACCAGTTATTATTATTTATGCAAATGAACCCTTGTATTCAGCGTACCTTATTTGTATACTAGTAATTCAATCATACTGACGCATTTGCGCTATGGTGTTTTATATAATAGGTTTAGAAGCACGAGATCCCGAGCATCCATAGTAGATCAGACGTTCAGCAGCTAGACTAACAGTGAGTCCTTATTATTCAAGGATAGCATAATTTTTTTATTACTTTATTATTTTAGTAGTTTGCAGTTAGTTGGGGATATGTCCCATCAACTCCACAAATTTCAGACTGTTTAGAAGCTTTCAAACCACAACATGTTTTAGATAGTTTATTTCAGTTTTGGGTATTATTATACCCCATCACAGACATTGTTTTATATTCACTATTAGTTCGGTTTTGAACCTTATAGACTTACAGCTTATATTCTGCATATTTATAGTATATTAGTCAGTGGTCAATTACAGATATCAATCATGGTTTAGCTTGTCGTCCTTTGGGGTCGTGAGTGTCGTGTAGCATTTCGGGTACCAGATTTGGGGTGTTATAGTTGCCCAACCCAACCTCCAAATATGCATACCCTGCGTTGAATGAATTCCAAACATATAACAAGATAGCATTTATTCTGATTCCAGACTCTGGGATAGGTCTATAACCATGACCGAACCAAACAAGTCCAACCATCTATTACCAACAGACTACCATAACTAAACCAATATAAAAAAAAAGTTCCTATCCATAACATAACATAAAAGAATGAAACAACCATAGATTCAGTCCAATGGTATCAACCCCAATACTAATGCCAATACTAAGGCTGACACCATAACTGACACCACCAATTCCAACCCATAGTAGTCACACAAAGCCTCTAACCAAAACAAAAATAATATCCGATTGGGAAATGCCCCCAACCATAGCCAAAACCAATATCCATGAAGAAACTAATGTATGTAAACACATCCATGACATGAAATAGAGCATTCTGAAATATGGAAGCTTACCACTTCAATCTAAGAGCCGATCCCAAATCTGATCACTAAGCAGGAGAAGTAGAACGACCAGTTCCTGCATTGCGAGGGGATACAACCGTCCAAATATATGTTAGTGGGTGAATTCTAGCATGAACTCAAGGTAAGGATAAAGTAGTTCATTCCAGTAAAACCAAGTAAACCAACCATGTGCACACAAACCATGCTCACACACACACACACACACACACATATATATATATATAACATCATACCGAGAGGGAGACGGGTTTAGCATGCCTTTAAAATTATTAAACTAGGTATGTGCAGCTTAACCATACTAGAACCACCCATGGGCTATATGGATCCAACGTAACACCCTGAATGGGCCTCGATGTGTGTAGCCGCATGAACCAGAGATAGCATAAGAGTAGGGGATTCTAAAGTACCCATCGCTCTCCATGATACATATGTACAGTGTACTTAGGATTCCCGTGTACCTCATAGTATCATATATGGTCTCTATGACCAACCCTCATATCAGAAAATATGAGTTTCTAGTGTCCGTCCATTAGACTCAAACCTTCACGGTTAGCTATCACACCCTGCCAATATTGCCCAATTAAATCCATTACCATCTAACCAAACCATTATTCCATTAGTATTAACCAAGGCTATAAGCAGTGGTATCGTCATACCAACAATAGCATGCAAGCAGTGTCCTTATCCAAATTTTTTATGCAAAAGGGATTCCCATGTACCCATAAATTACATTATCAAGTTAACTTGGGGGAATCCCCGATACCCCACAAGTGTTCCATTATTATGTTTGCTTGTGGGAATCCCATGTACCTCACAAGTTGTTCATTAACATTTTACTTAGGGGAATCCCATGTACGCCGCAAAGAAGTTTAGTTAATTATAAGAATTACCTCCAAACCTTACCATTTAACTATTTCAAACCATTTAAACCATTTAGAATTCCATTACCAAACCATACCAAGCAATAATTCTATCAAAAGTCTACTAATATAGTAAAAGCATTCTTATAGGCATTTTATCAAACATGTTGGGGGCATACTGTTTCTGAAACCTATTCTAATTACCAATTTACCATTCCCATGCAACCAATTTTTAAAACCACTATTAAAGCATGTAAAAATATAATTAAAACATGGGAAAACCATAACCAAACATTTAATACCAAAGCTCCAACATATATTTGAAAACCATACAGTAATCATGCCATGAAAACATTCTATAAAATATGCCTTTAGTTGGAACTACCAATGAAGGAGGAGTACATAGATTAAACTATGCAAATTATGGAGAGAAATCACCCGTAAAAGCCCTAAATTAATCCTCTAGATAAAACTCTAGCCTTCCTTTACCTAAGAGTCTTAAAGAGAATTAAAGAGAGTTTCTAAGTATTTTAGATTAGCAAAAAAAGGGTAAATAATGTCCCATTACTGATATAGGCCGTGGGTCCTTAAGAGGTTAAGTGATGCAATATCTAGATAACCCCCAGCTTAAACTGCTTAAACTTCCCGTCAGATGGTACAACTACCCTATACAAGTCGTACCCTCTAGTACGAGTGGTACCCACTACTCGTATCCTAGGCATACCCCTTGGACCTAATAATATCCAAAACATGACTTACCCAACCTATGTTGTACCCAATCATACGATTAGTACCCCTATACCGTACCCATAGCAGAATAAAATCAAAGAAAGTTTGAACACTGTGTAACATACAAGTCAATAGTATAACTCGTACCCTAACTTTTGGGGCATGATGAGCCACTCATACTTAGATCCAAGTTAAGTTACTAAGTCTCATATTAAGTGAAGGAAAAACCCAAACCATAAGACTCATCACCAACCATACGAATCGTACTCATAAAGCCATACTCATTCAAAAAACCAATACAACCCACCGACCAACACTGGTTAGCATACGACTAGCTCATACCAATCGTACCCCATCATATGATTGGTACTCACAAGTAATATGATGTCTAGAATCTATGAAATTTTCTATGGTTTCAGGGTGTTTTAGTTAGGGTAGTTAATATACATTCTTTGGTTTCTTAATTCCTTATTTTGTAAATAAGAATAGGTTCTTTTAGAGAAAGTTATGGAAGGTTGTAATGTTCCTTAGTTCTGTAAAACTAGTTGAGCTAGTCATTTTTTGGATCGTAGTTCAAAGTTGAGTCACTCTTCAAAATGTAATGAATAAATAACCACCTTTTAATTGAAATAAAATCTAAAAAAAATACCTCAATTAAGTTATGCAAAACTTACAGCATAATATGCCAGACTTTCAATTCTTTCGAAGAGAAATGGATAAGTCCCTTTGTGTGAAAACAAGAATTTTACAAGTGAAATTTTAGTACACTATCAGATTTTGATAGTCCCTTTATGTGAAACTCTATCATACTGTTATGGAATTCAAAATCTTAAAAATTAATTCCAGTACACAGTTTTGAAGTTAAAGAGAATTTCCTTTATATGAAACACCTATACACTCTCTAGTACAATGTGATGGAGATTGGAATCTCACATGTGAAACAATAATACAATATGGTAGAGTATCAAACTTCTACAAGTGAAAATCAAGTACAATGTGCTGGAATTTAGTCTTTAACTAGTCAAATTTAGATAATTATAAGCATTTTTATCAAATCCATCCGTCAATAGGAATTAAATTATGAGCTCTCATAAAACAACAACTAGCTAGGTATACTTTAAGATTTTTAAAAACCTGTTCATATGTACTCACATATATTATATATTTTTGGAGACATATATTTTTTAAATCACCCAGAAAGTATAAAATAATTTCATTTTTGTTGCTTTCAAGTTGTCACTTGAAGTTGGGTGTATTTATGCATTCTAGTGTTACTATTCTAGCCTATTTAGCCTTGTTTTGAGGATGATTCATCTGCTTAATGTGTTGATAATGAAATAAATCTTCATATAAGTGTCCATGTATGTGTTTACAATGTTTAAAAGTGTTTTCACACAAGTTTTGATTCCAATTGATCATTTAGAGTATAACCGTGAAAACTAGTGTGACTACCTTGAGCAAGGTGTTTGTCTAGTATATCGTGTTGGGTTCTAATGTGTTTAATGAGTTCCCAAGGTTTTTATTATATAATTATATATGAAAATACTTTATTATAATGTCAAGGGTCAATTGGATCAATCCTAGGGTCAAAATAATGAGTTAAATATCAAAGTGAAATTAGCCTATGCTTAGCTCATGTTTTTGATTCACCATCTTGGATGTTGTGTTATTTTGAGCTATAAATAGTAGTGTTTAATGCTATAGGATTCTTGGTGAATGGATTATGATGATATAAAAAGGATATACAAGCTTCAAATCAAGTGGAAACAACTCAAAAAGGGCTTGGAATGGCTCAACGAAAGTAAAATACATAAATTGATGCAATTTGGATCCCTGAAATATCTTGGGCACATGTGGACTATGTTATTGGACAATGGGTGCGTTCTTTACACTATTGGATTCATAAGGATCCCAAAATAGTAACCCACCACTCAATGGTGATAAGTTAATTGGCATTTGTCCAAAAACAGAAGCTTAATGCGATTATACCACTCAGCGGTGAGCACCAAAATCGGGAAAAAGTGCCCAGTGATGGTATTTGGAACTATACCACTCAGCGATGAGCATTAAAATTGGGAAAATTCTGCCTTTCTAAACAAGAACAACATGTAAACCTAATCCAAGTCGGTTTATGACTTGTCTACTATAAATATAACATCTTAAATTCCATTTTAAACAGCTTGGAGAATCTTGGAATAGCCTAGATCGATTGGAACAACATTGGAGGCTACCACAACTTCGTGTTAGGTTTTATTTCTTTAATTTATCTTTATTTATGGTTTTAATCCTTCATACATTTATTTGGATGCTGATTATGACTATGAGTGGCTAGAAACTCTCACTCCAGGGTTAAAGCCAAGAACATGAGTACTATTGTTTTGAATTAAGTTTGTTTGATTGCTTATCATATTTGCTTGTTTGTTTATTCTTGATTTAACTATTTGATGGATTGATCACCGATAAAATACATCTGTTGTCACCCTTTCAATCTCGTGATAGGGAATGGGTAGATAAAATATGGGAACAAACAAAGTATGGTTTGTTTTCTTTTAAGAAATAAGGAGTTCAAATTAGCGTCTTTGATAGGGATGTACTTAGATGCCTTACTTTATTCAAAAGTAGGATGATAGCTTTAAAACACTTAATTGAATTATTACATCCCCGATCAATGATGCAGTTGTAATGTCTAAATTAGGTAAACGGTTAGAGCTTGGGAGACCATAATCATGAAGTTAACCATACAAATCAACAACCAAGAGAAGCAAATTAGCGAATGAAGTTCAATAACATAGTATGATTGTTCGAAGTCCTTTAACCCTGAGATTTCTCCTATTGATTGTCTCAAAACCTTTACTTTTATGCACTATTTACTTTATTTTTAGTTTACAGTTGTTCAACACTCTTCTTGGTTACTTTAGCTCAATTGTAAAACTAGAATTGGATAGTTGTCGATACGAGTCCCTGTGGGAACGATATTTGGCTTTCTTGAAGGCCATTATATTACTTGGTATACCACGTACACTTGTGTGTGCACTTGGGCGGTGTCATCACTATAATTTAAATGGGATAATAGATACACCCTCTGAATTCTTTGGTATACAAAAAGTGATCATTTTTTCCATTTCACCCCTTAATTCCAAGATGCTCAAATAAGATTAAATTCAATACAATAACGATCAACTTTTGTCAAGACATTTCTCTAATTCCCTCTAATAACTATGAATTAAAAGAGAACATTGGACTAGAATGGTGGTGTATGCAAGGACAAGGCTTTAGGTTAACACCAAGATGACACTTAAGGGCCCAGATAGCAAGCTACCGTGATGAACCCTCCCCTAAAAAAATTTAGTATGATGTAGATTAATGGCCTACATTTTATATACTAGTTTTAGGAAACTGGGGTGCACATTTGTCCCACATCTTAGATACTAGTTTAGGTAAAGTAATCGCTAGCATAATAAAGCTTAATCACATAAGTAGTACTTAGTTTCCAAAGACAAGGGATAAAACACCCTTCACAGTACTTCATTTTCAAGACGAGGGATAAACACCTTTCACAGTACTTTGTTTTCAATATGAGGGATAAACCACCACCCTTCACAATACTTATTTAATCTAATAAACAAGAAAAAAAGGGTTAATCGGAGCTTACCTTAAAAGCCAACTGACAAAAACCCAATTTTGCAGAATCAAAAGCCAATTTTTCACATACAGAGTAAAACCAAATCTAATATCTAATAGAAAACTAATTCCATACTAATTTTTGGAAAAATCTTAATGGTATGATTCGATCTTAACAACGGTATGCTTCAATATTAACATTTTCTTGCACTCTCGATTGTGCCTACCCACTTCAAGCTAAACGACACTACAGTTGTATCTTTTTTAAAAAAATATTTTTTCATTGTTGTTTCCCTTCTTCTACACACTAACACACCACGACGATACTACCTAATCTTATTATAGTAACAATGTAGAATTAAACCACTTAGTACTATTTTTCTCAAGTTATGAATCACTAATTATAAGGAGAAAATGGAAATAAGGCATCAGCATCATAACGAATCAAAGGCAAATGAGAAGAAGAGAGAAAGGAATGAAAATTTTACTTGTGAAGATCCACCCAAAAGTAGAGAAAGAATTATGAAGAGTATTGAGATTCCATGAAACAAGAAAAAAAGAATTTTCTCTTTAATTCCACGGATAAAATGTTGTTATACTTTAATTCCTTCAAGAATAAAGGGATGAAAATATATCGAGATTTCAATTTCTCTTCAATAAAACAAGAAGATACCGATGCTTTAATTCCACACAAAACATGGATGAAATGTTGTTATGCTTCAATTTCTTCAAGAAAAAAGGGATGAAAAGTATATCTAGATTATAATTTCTCTTCAAGAAAACAAGAATACATGTACAAATGATTCAATTCCACACAAAATAGGGATGGGTTTTCTTTTCAAAATATTGTATATGTTGTGCGGCATTAAAATTGAAAGTAAGCCCTAGTTGTGTAACATTTTAGCTAAATATTATTATGTTTCATAATTTTTTTGGTAATTAGAAATTGGAGGGAATAAAATATATTGGAGGGAATATAATATTTTAGTGTTAAAAATATTAGAGAGAATACCATATTTTGGTGTAAATTTTATAAAATTTATATGACAACATTTAAAAATTATTCTTTTAAAATAATAAAAATAACCACATTCTAAAAGTGTAACCATATTTGTAAAAGGCGTTGCCAATTATATAATGATATGACAACACTTATAAAGTGTAGCCTATAACTTTAAAGAGCACGCTTTACAAGCGTTGTCACAATTATTATGGCTTAAAGCTAAAACTTATGGCTACCTTTTAAAAGCGTGCCCAAAACTATTTTAAGCGACACTTTACAAGTGTTGTCCAGCTTTAGTATAGCCTTAGGTCAAAAATGTTGTAGTGTCATCCTCTTCTACTACTGATCAATTTGTTATTTGTATCACATTCCTTACAAATTTAATAACACAAAGAAGAGAAAAGTAAAGGAAAAATATAATGCACATGATCTTACAAGTATAAGCAAATGCGGTCTCTTAACCTTATCTATACATTTATACTTGATTTCATTTCTTATTTTACACATTGTTACTTTATGCCTTACATATTTAGTACATTCTTTTATAATAATTCTTTATGGGGTTCACTATATTTCATACCGCAGGTACAAGTACTCCAGCTGCAAGAAATATAGAATACTCCATGACTTTTTGTGAGCTCCAGGCTGATTTAGGGCTTTGCTGATTCTTTAGTATATATTTTTATATTATATTATATTTAAGGGTATGGCATGATTCTGTCTCGACCAAAGCTAAGTTATGTATCTTTTAGAGAATTTGTAGATTATTATTAAAGTACAGCACAATTATGACTTATTTTTCTACTAATTAATGCCTCAATGCACAAGTAATGTGTATCTATTTTCAGCCTATCTACATTGGTATTTTACAAGATATCTGACCTACACTTTTATAATTATCATAGTTTCATGCATGTCAAGAACAAGTTATAAGTGTGTTTTCTCAGGCCTTTAAGGCATTGGGTGACTATCCATCTCGATGGAATTTGAGGCGTGATACTTTTAAAGAGAAGTAAGCCTAACATTACTCATCTTAGAGCTTTTGGCACAAGGCTTAAAAAGATACAACAAAAATATATCATGTGTAGAAGAAAATGATGATATGAACTTCAATGAATTTGATGGGTTGAATTATCTAAAAGCACAACATAAAGATGGATCTACGTAAGGACTTCCTAAGAGTCCGATCCATCGTAATGATCTATTTCGTCATTATTGAAATATCTGTGATGGGAGTATGAAAAATTAAATTTTTTACATTGATTCAAATTTGAGTCGAGGTTAATTAAATAATCTTATTTAATGATCATTGCAGGTAAAGAGTGGGACTTGTATACTCAATAACCATTGTTGAGGTCTCTTGGTTTCTACAATGAGCATTGGGATGGTCCCTATAGAGATGGAATGGCTTCTATAGTAGTGCTGAGCGTGTGAGCACGTAAATTAAAACTTATTTTTTTCAACATTTGTTCTAAAAAGCAGTGTTGTCTCTTAAAAATGCCCCTAGGAATATTCCCATGCTAAAATCATTATAATAGGGAGGTAAAGCTCTCAAGAAATATGGCCCCATCATTATCCTCATTTATTCTGCATCATCATTGCTATATCAGGATTGTGGAACAAGGTTACATGCATTCAGTGGAAATAACTTGGTGTCAAGGTAGGCTATGATTTTATGATTACGAGACTTTGATTAGTAAATATATGCATAATATAAAATTAATGGGAGAAGCATGATTAGGCTTATGAGCATGACATTTGGATGGATAAAGTATCAAATTAACATAAAAAGATTTCAACATGAAGTAATATGTTGATGAATAAGTACATTGATTTGTGACGTGTGATTATATCACCTCCATGATGAGATACAATATGAATAAATTAAATGTGGGTAATAATGGAGAAATTGTGTACATATGTAATCTATACAACCTTATTTTTATTATCTTAAAGAGGGAATAAATGTTGTGCGTGTCAAGATTGTATGATTTCCCTATTGTAATATTGTTCGATAAATTAATCATGAAGGGGAAACAATGTAATAATATAAGGGTTATAAATGAGAGCTTGGCAAGTGCTAGGGTGAAATCAGTGTAAGAAGGTATAACTAAGTTTATAATTATAAACTGAATGTGGTTGTATTATCCAATGAGTGGCTAATCAAGTGTTGTCTACAAATCTAATAATGACCTGAACATAAGGCCTATATGTTAATAACTGAATTAAGGGAATGAATTATGAGAATTTGATTGGAGTTAGACTTAATCTCATCCCGTGTATGATTTTGATGTAATTGGTATATTGGTTGGTCTTCGAATATACTTGGGGTCAATTGATTGTTGCTGTTTTTGATACTTTATTAATAGATTGTTGAATTGTCGAATTAAGAATATGACTCTAACATGTACTTGTAAATTTGATACACTATGATATTATCCCGAGATATAGATAAGTGTGGTAGGAGAAAGGAAACAATATGGATATAAACTTTTTAGTTGATGAGTGACTCCTGCAATTGTGAGCTTACGGACGAGAAATACTATTATGGATCAGGTACCATGCTTATATGATATATTATTATTATTATAAAGTGGGTGCCACACTGATATCTCTCTTTCTCTCTCTCTCTCTCTCTTTTTATATATATATATGTAATGACCCGAAATCACCTCCCGGGATGTCACATGGTGCTTAAGGTTACCAGTAGCCCCAAACTAATCCTTTGAGCCTATTACTACATATAATAACTTAATTCGAGATGAAATAAATAAAACATTGGTACTGTCATATCAAATGATAGGAAATACGAAGAAAATACTCGGTCCAAACAACCACAAAACTGGAAATCTCAACATACTAACAATCTGATAACTAGTCTGACAAAGCCTCTACTACTCCATGAACTAGAGAGCCATTAGGACAGGTCCCCAACTGACTCAAACTAAACTAAAAGCAATAATACATCTACTAAAGCTCTGAAATGTCTGAAAATAAGTCCTCAAACCATGAGGACTCACCACTGTGGAGATATAGAAAAAGGTACTAAAAAATTACTGACGAGGCTGGGACTGAACACCTGAACCTACATTATAAGACATTGTAGTACATAGACGTATATATGGATCAACACTTGGGAATGTACTGAGTATATGGTGGTGTATGCATTTACAGAAAACAATATCCATACTCTTTAATCAAATCATGCATGCAATTAGGAATGACTCACATAGCTTGAATAAGTCTAAAATGTAAAGCTCATAAATCATGTATAATGAAGCATGTAACACAAATATCGTGAGTGATTATATTTAAGCTTTAAAATTTTAACTCTTCTCTTATTCTCATTACTCGAAGACTAAATAAAGCTTTAAACAGTACTTTCAAACTCCTGCATATATCTCATGGAGAGTAAAACTTCTTTAATGCTCAAGAACTTAGAACTCTTTTAAACTCAAGACACTTGGAACTAGGAATTCTAGATTTCTTACTAGTAGATAAAACTACTTTCTTCTTGTGAAAATTTTACTTCAAGAAACTATTTTGAAAATCTTACTATTAGGGAAAATCACTTTTCTCAAAGCTTTAGGGAAAATATTCAATCTCAAGGGAAAATACTTTAGGGAGGTTCTGTTAACCAACATAAACCATGCCAGCTACATGGAGTCCAACGTCTTGTCCTCCTAAAAATGAAACCTCACATTGGGGAGAGGCGTCATTCTCTTTCCAAGAAGTATAACCTCAACTCAGTAATCACTTATCTCGGCCTCGGGCCCATAAATCTCAATCCTACGATGGCACGTAGTTCTGAGGTATGAAACCATAGTAAATTACCCATCTCGATGCTAAATACTACTCCCTTTAGTTAGCTACGCTCATCTCATGGAAATACACTTTAAAAATAATCTCGTGGTTCATAACGAACCCAACTATAAAATCTATAATCTCATGTAATAAAGTGGATTTCAAAGCTACTATGACCATTAAGGTCAAAACTTTCTCAATAATCTCAAAGTACTCAAATCATGGGTACTTATAGTACAAAAGTTCATGAAATTACAAATCTCAAGTAGGGCTTAGTGACCCATAATCAAATCTCAAGTTAAGACTCATCAAAATGCATACTAGATATCATATGGACTCATAAATCATATAGAAATCTGAAATTTATAGAAATTTATCTCAAAATCTCAAAGTACTCATATACTTTGATTTCTAGAGCATTGCAACCATTAAAGTCTCAAGGAATAATAATATAGGGTATAAACCCAGCTTCAATTTCTTAAGAAAATAAGTAAAATCATTTTATTTGACTTTCAATTCATGGGAAACATCACAACCTTAGAACCAATAACTATGGATGAAAAACCCTAATTCAATTTCATGTAAAATCTCATAAATTTCAGAAAACGTATAGTTTAAAATAAGTCTTTGGGCACAAGGGTGAAAGGATTACCCTTGTTCAAAAACCCACATACCTTAGATTGTGACTTAGATGAACAAACTTGCTTAAGACTCTTCTTCTTACTCTTCAGAGAGGGTTCTTGAAGCCTTTTACTTGGAGAACTTGAATCTCAACTCAATTTGTAGAATCTATGGTGAGTTCTTGAATTTTTTAGAGAAGGATTTTGGATTTTCTCTTAAGGGAGAAACCCTAGCTCTTGGATAATTTGAGAGATAATGAGGCTATCTGCTTCATTTTGAATATATCATGGTATTAAAAGGGAACCCAAAAGATCCTTTTAAAAATGACTTAAAAATATTGAACAGGATTTGCGATGGTTGGAGGGATGGTCCGTCGCTAGTCTGACGGTCTGTTGGATCGTCCGTCATATGTTGGCTAGAAAAAGGCCACACCGCCTTAGTTGCGAGGGTCCTAGCGATAGTCCATTTCTAGCTTGACGGTCTGTCGTCTTATCCATCACACATGGGCTAGAAGAGGGAGTTACTACCTTGGTTGCAATAGTTCGGGTGACGATCCATCGTAAACTCGACGGTCCGTTAACCTATCTATCGCACCTGGGCGATTTTGATAACTCTCAGTAAAACGATCATAACTTCTTACCTCGATACCAGATTTGGACAAAATTGGTATAATTGGAAAGATAATTCAATTATATACATGAAAAATAGTCTATATTAGGGAAATTCTATACGGTTTAAAATATTTCTCACTTGAGAAGTCAGCCCTTAATGTTCTTAAAGATAAAACTCAACTTATAGAAAATTTGGGGTATTATAATATCTCTCCTTTGGAACATTTGTCATCGAATTTCGCTTATTAGACTAAGAACGCAGAAAAAACAGAGTACAACTAGCTGAAGCAATTTACTAAATGGCTCAAAATCATTCTCAACTCTTGAATACTTTGAAAATTGCAAGAACTCATGAAAGAATAGATATATAGCTGAACTTTAGATTTAGAAGGGATGAAGTAAGGAAAAATAATACCTTCGGTTTTGATCTGAACTCACGAAAAAGAGGTGCGAGTACTTGGCTCACATGTCTGCTTCTGCCTCCCAAGTAGCGCCTCAACTGACTGGTTCCTCCACAAAACTTTGATCAAGGGAACATCTTTGTTCCTCAGTCTATGGATCTAAAAATCTAAGATCTCAACAAGAATCTCATCGAATGAAAGACTGTTTTGAATATCAGCACTCTCTGAAGGATCCACTACACAGTTTAAAATATTTCTCACTTGGGAAGTCAGCCCTTACTCTTCTTAAATATGAAACTCCACTTAAAGAAAATCCGGGGTATTACAATATATATATATATATATATATATATATATATTATAAATATATATATATATATATAAGAGGATTGGATATCATGCTGGTATTGTACCTAAATCTTGATGGATCCTTTATAGGTCATGACTATTAGTAGAATATGACACTTTAGCATGTGTGTATATATTAAAGAATCTTATGTGTTGAATGGGTACTATAAGCTGACAAGAGATAGATGTTATCCATTTCATGAGGTTGATATGGACGTATATCCATATTGTGAGGAGACTGCTATAATTAGAGAACTTTATATCACGTGATATATTTGATTATGACTTAATCATTGTTATATGATGATATTTATGTAATGGTTGAGATTGTAGAGTTTGTGGTTACTTGTGACAACTATTGTGGTTTAAATGTCCTTGTTATGGTTTTATGGCGATTTATGGTAATTGGTAGGACTCATATGTCATTGTTGCTAAATATGTATTGCTAATTTAGGATAATTTGTTGAATGAGGAGAACTAATTATTGTATGTTAAGATGCATGTTGATTATTGCTATTTTTTTGTGAATTATTGTATTTCTATTAGTGTTGAGGTAGTTCGATTAGCAGGATGAATCGCTAGTCGTATTTATTTTTTATTATGACTAATGTTTGTGATGTTATAAACAATTAGAAAAATTTAGCCTGCTAGGAAAAAAGTCTTGATGAAATTGATAGAGTTAATTAAACTAAGAAAGATACTTGGAAACTTCTGAGATTGATAAGAGGCCTTAATAAAAAATGTGAATTTTGATGTAAAATTGTTATATGAGTGTAACACCCTAAGTTTTTGGTCCTTCAAAATTTCTAAAATTTTATACTCACTGTCCTAATGATGACTTCCCTGATGAGTCATGGGGAGCCTTGATGAATAGTTAGAGTAAAACGTAACCAAATCGGAATGTGTATGGCTGAGTACTGCTCTAAGTATTGGATGTGGCTGAGTTCTTCTCTGAGTACGAGTGGCTCACTATTAGTTGTAAGGACTTGTTATGAGTCATTGGGTGTAAATCATAGTGTCCATTGTATACCCCAAATAGTTGCTGGGTTGACTACGACTGGACCCTATAAGTGGTAGGGTCCCATTACGAGTCATATTAGTTGAGTTGTAGGGTCAATAAATTGTGAGTTCCTTGGAGACTGTCTTGGCTACGACTTATGGTGACCAGTCGTAATGAGTCTATATGAATTGTATAGTGACCCATAGTCACCGATGACTAAATTTGAGTTTTTAAATTGAGGGAACTTTGGACAATTCCTTTCTCACCAAATGAAAACCCCACATTTGTAAGATGCATAGAAAGGGTTATTTCTCATTCATAATATACTCAAGCAATTCCAAAGTTCTCTAAATTTCTCTCAAGTAACCATACTTAGGGTTTTCAAGAAGTAGGTCATCCAAGGGAACAAAGGTTGAATTTTTTTTTGTAGACCTTTGTATTTCAGGCATGTTACTCTTCCTTAAATATTTATCTGCTAAAATCATAAGTTTATAGTGTTTTTCATATGGTATTGAGGTTTGTTAGAAAAAATGGGCTACGAGTTTTGAATAAATATTGTTTATGTGATATTTCATGTTTGTCCATACATAGGTTATATTATACATAGGAATGGTTAATGAACTAGGGATTGTGATTTCCCAAAGGCTGTTTTGAATTGGTTATGACCCAACCCCATATTGTGAAATTATTTTTTAATATGAAAAGTATGCATATTGAATTACTCATGAAATATGGCAAGTCAGTGAATCATAATGATTTTAAATTGAACCTTAAAGGGTTTTATGATTCCCTAAGCTAATATATAATTGAACCAAGGGGGTTGTGAGTTCCCCCAAGTAATGGTAATTGGTTTGGCATATTGATGTTATCTTTCAAGTATAGTTGGTGTAATGATACAAACAATGTATGCCTAAATGTATATCATGGCTTAATAACTGATAATATATGTGCTAATTATTTTAATTTAGCTTTAATGAGGGTTGTGTAGCCGAGTAGTGAAAGTGGAGGTCTTAAAAGATTAATACTGGAAACTGCAGTTTCCAACGTGGGGGTCAATATGACCGGTTGGTTCGAGTCCTCCTTATTATTATCATATGATTGGGAGGTTCGAGTCCCAAATATTATACAACATGATTTGGTGCTTGTGTCACCTTGATATATCAGGAGGTTCGATTCTCCCATAGTACATATGTATACCCTCTGGTTTGTATAACTACATATACTGGGCCCCTACCAGCTGGGGGAGAGCTGAGACCCTATAGCCTATTGGTGCCTTTTTATTTTATGATGATTGAGCTACACAATCTAGGTTAAATTGTTAAAGTGAATGCTAAGCCTTTTTCCCTATCCCGACATGTGTATTTGATTATTTGTATTAGTTTTGAATGACTTTGAACTATTGATCATGACATTATGTTATCGTTATCCTTGAGTTACATGCTAGTATTCACCCCACTAACTATCTCTGGATGCTGTATCCCCACGCAACGCAGGCACTAGAGATACCTTGAATTTTCATGTGTAGAGTTAGGTAGATAGGATTGGTTCATTGATTCATTGTGGTGAAGTGGTGAGATTTCATTCTCAGGAAATCTTAGGCATTTTTTCAGTTTCTATTCTTAGATTTGAGTTGATAGTTTTATTATTATTAATATTATCATTGTCAATGTCAGAGTCGGGGACTTATCCTGACAAAGATTGGTTTTAGTTTTTATTTGTATGGAGGCTTTGTCAGATTATTGTGGACTTAGGTGATATTTGTAGGCTATTTGTTCGATTACCAATTGTTAGTTGTAGACACGATTTAAATGTCACTAAGTTATTTCTTATGCTAACTTGTTATATGTTTAGAATTCATCGAGCTTTGGGGATGTTGTGTTCACTTGGTTAGATGCAGGGGGTGGTCTCCGTCCATGTGGGACTTGAGATGCCCGTCACGGCAAGACCTTGGTTTGGATCATGACAAAGATGGTATCAGAATCAGCATTTGGTGTCATTGGGTGTCCAACAAAGATGTGTCAAGTAGAGTATTATTTATGGGTGTGTAATGCGTCACACTTACATAGGAGAGGATACGAGGAATTTAGGAATATTTCCCTTTGTTGTTGTTCTATTTCAAGCTATAGAGTCTAAGGTATTAAATCTCTTCTAACTTCCATATGTCAACTTTTAAAATCATGCCTCCCAGAAGATCTTATGTTCTTAGAAACCCTTCTGTCCTATCTGAGGATAATGTGGATGAAACTCATCCTATTCTAGGAGTTAAGACCGGTTTAGGCTTGCTGCTTCTATTTTCCCTAATGGAGCTCGAACGGTTCCCCTAACCCTCTCCAGGAACCCCAGGATGGCATGCCTAATGTAGAGTTTCGCTAGTCGATTTACTTTTTTTACCCATTTGGTGGCCTCCTAGACTGAGGGTGTTGCTTCTATTGCTTGGTCCTTTGAGGCCATTAAAGTTGGCCAATTTATGAGGTTGATTCCTCCTACTTTTACTGGCTCAAAATTTGAGAAAGATCCTCAAGACTTTATTGATGAGATGGAAAAGATCTTTCATGTGGTGCATGCTATAGATATGGAGGGTGTAGAGTTCACAACATATTAGTTAAGGGATATGGCATATCAGTTGTATAAGAAGTGGGAGCAGCTTAGGGGCGATGATTCCGAGTTCACTTAGTGGGAAGACTTCTCTAGTGCTTTTCTCGATCTCATCTATCCTCAGTAGTTGAGAGAGGCTAAGGCTAAGTAGTTCATGAATTTGAAGCAAGGTAGGAGACAGTAAATGAGTACTTCTTGAAGTTTCATCAGTTATTGCATCATTCCCCTGAGTTGGGGTCAAGCATGAGGGCTAGAATGAGAAAGTTTACCTCTGGGTTATCCCATGAGTTCATCTTGGAGAGAAAGGATGCCTTTTCGAACAAGGATATGGACATCTCTACATTTGTGGAGTGTATGCACCAAGTGGAAGAGGAAAAGAAGAAGCAATCAAAGATGAGTGATAGGAAGAATAAGAAGTTCCGCTATTCAAATCAGGGTAGAGGTCAGGACCAAAGTGGTAGAGACGGTGGAAAATGGTCTAAGAAGAAGTAGGGCAATTCTGGTTCCTACTATATGTTGTACCCAAGTGCACACGCAAGTGTACACAATCTCACCAAGTAATAAAGTGACCTTAAATAAAGTCGAATATTGATCCCACAGGGACTTGTGTTAACAACTATATACTTTTAGTTTAACTATTGATATTAAATTGGTGCAATTGTAACCAAAAGAGTTTGAAAGTTATAACTAAAGTAAACTAAAGTAATACGGACAAGTAAAGACTTTGGACAATCAATGGATGAAAACCGGGGGTTAATGAACTACGAACAATCATACTACACTATTGAACTTCATTCATTAGATTACTTATATTAGTTGTTGATTCGTAGGGTTTATCGCATGATCATGGTCTTCCGACCTTTAATCCTCAACCTAACTTGGACATTACAACTACATCATTACGAGAGAATGTAATAATCCAATTAGGTACGTGAATATATCATCCTACATAAGAAACAAGCAAGGCTTCTAGGTATATCCCTATCCTAGATGCTAATTCAAATTCCTTATTTTATAAAAGAATAAGAACATTACACTAGTTATCCCCATGTTCTATCTTCTTATGTCCCCTCTCAAGATCACATGGTCGAAAATTTATGTATTATAAGGTTAGATAATCCATCAAATAGTTAAAAAAAAAGGATAAAAAACAACCAAATATGATAAGCAGTCCAAACAAACTCAATTCAAAGCAAAAGTAAACATGTTTTTGGCCTTAACCACGGAAAGGGGGCGTTTAGCCTCTAATAGACATAACTGTAATCAAGATTCTTGAATACATGATATAATCCATTAAAAAGATCAAGTAAATAGATATAAGCCATAAAATAAGTGTTTATCACACCCTACTTAATCCTCCCAGACGTCCAAGGTTAATAACAACAAGTTCAAGTGTCCTATTTATACGACAAGGCTTTTTGCCGTCGGTGCAACAATGGGCGCGTCACGTGGGTAATTTCGCTGGTATGGGGTCACTACGTGGGATCATCATGAGGGCACACTATTTTGGGTCCATTAGGAAGATTACTATGCATAGAACATTCCACACAACCCTTTTTATGGTCATACATGCAATGGTGACATCCAAAGTGTCCATTTTACGTCAAGTTGTGTCTTGTGCATCTGTTGATCCATTCCAAGACTTGTGGTTTTGTTTACACTTGATTTACAGATTTTATATCATTAATAAATAATCATAATCAGCACCCCAAGAATACTATATTGTAAAACACCATGTATTAGATCTCAAAACAACACAATATCAAGAATGGTGAACTAGAAACTCGAGCTAAGACTAGGCTTGCCCACATTTATCTTTAACTTATTGTTTTGACTCTTGGATTGATTCAATTGACCCTTGAACATTATAAACATGTTTTTACTCACATAATTACACAATAATACCATTGGTAACTCATTAAACACAATAGAATCCATTGAGATCAACTATACAAACACCTAGCTCAAGCTAGTAACACTAGTTTTCACATTTGAACTCTAAGTGACCAATTTAAGTACAAACTTATCTGAAAGACACCATGACTATTGTAATGAAATACACTTGTATTCTCAATTATATCATCATTCACTCATTAAGAACACAAGAAGTCCTTAAGAAAATGCTAAATAAGCTAGGATAACAATACTAAGGTGCATAAATCCACCTCAGATCACCACCCCACACTTAAAACCTTATTCATCCTCGAATAACTCATTACTCTAAGAATTATACAGTGAGGTGACCCTACACTTCTAATACATGAAAGAAACTCAAGATAGTACTATAGTGATAAAATAGAATGCAAGTTTCTACGCTAAGCATGTTACATACACGATTGTCAGTTCAAGAATAATAATTCAAAACATTGTAGCCTCAAGAATTGACTCACCTAGTTAGAAAACTCATGCACACTGTTCAATCATGAAAATCATAAATTCTCCAAATATTAATCAAACATGTGCCCTCCCAATAAAAGAGTTACCCATAATCACTCACAATCATACAATCCATAACAGAATGGGTACAAGAATTAAATTACGCTCACTGTCACAAAGAATTCACAAGTTACAAATGATGAACCATAGGCTTGCCTTTAGTGTAGTACTCAACTAATATTAGAATATTAAGTTTAGGATAAAATTAGTCTTTAATGGTTGTAATGTAAGCTAAGGGATAGATAGGAACTATTCTAGCCAGTAATGGTGACTATCTTCCCTAAGCGCTTTAATATATCACATTTACAATTAAAACCAATCTCCAACAACCAACTTTTACCTCTACTACCTTCACACATCTTTTGTTTTACCCCATATCATTAAGCTCATTCATATACAATATGGTGGGAGTATTCTTTATTCACAACTTATTTAATTTGAACAAATTTGTTTTCTTTACATTACTCAACTCCAAACCACAATGCATAATATTTTTACACACCAATAACTATCACTTTGGGGCTTCAATTTTACCTTTCTCCATTTTGAATTTCCAATCCTCACTCAATTAATTTTACCCTAAAGAACTTAGGAGCTTTTGGATCAAATTAAGGTCAATCAAAAAAGGGGATTAGGATATATATAAGGCTACCAAAGAATAATCTAAAGGCTAAATGAGGTTAACTAGGATAAAACATATGGGTAGGTAAAAATAAGGTATAAACTTGGCTATCAAAGAAATGGCTATATCATATTCTAAACCCACACTATTTATTTTACTTTGCATACACACCAGGCAAGTTCTAGACATTAAATGCAATAAGGAATATACTACAACCTCACATCACATATGGAACATGCTCAACTCAAGTAGGATCATCAAAGACTATCAATCAAACAATAACATGAATTCCAATTAAGCCAAAAAGTACAAGAGTCATTAATATGAGCCTGGGAGTCTCAACAATAGAAGTTCACATAATTAACACACTTCTTACCATCAAAACACTCACATCATGCAATCACATATAGCACTAACATAAATATCTCACTTATTCCTAACACAAAAATTTTTAAATTTATCCTAAAAATGAGAATTTTCCCACCTCAATTTAAAAATCTACTTTGTCCCCAAAGTATACTTTAGAAGGTAGAGATATAAATACTTTCTGAGGCCTCTATGCCTATCTAATAGCATATTTATATATCAAAAGGGTCCGGGGACCCCATACTTAGTCTTTTCTATTCTCCTTAGCTCAGGTTTTTAGGTACTCAAACTTTCCATTAACCTGTGACTCAACAAAAATAAAAACTAGTGATGTGAAAACTAAAACACTAAAAATAAAACATACCTTAACTTGGGTTGCCTCCCAAGCAACGACTGATTTAGTATCGCGGCACGACCCAATCAACTTTTTCCTCTACCCTAAGGATATGAGTTTCACCCACAACTTCACATCCATATTTTTGTATTGATCATAGGGTGGTGGTATAAATATTAAGGAATTGAGTAATGGATGGTGTATAGTAACCCACTCGTCCTTGAAGTAAGGTGTGTTTTTATATTGCTTATCTGGTTCAAATTCATGAATATAAGATTCCCATTCCTCCTCTTCACACTCTCATACTATTTTAGATAATTACACAAGCAAGAAATCATCTAAACATAATTTAGAAAAGTTCTTTGAGTTAGGACCAACCAATCCCACTTAAAAATTTATAATCCACATACCCTCACTATTATTCTCCTTCTTAATTTTAGTCTCAAGAGAAAGATGACAACTAAATGTCTATGATTCTTGTGTCTATTCTACACATTAACTAGTATACTTCTTATCCTTACTTAGCCTATGTGGAGATGGTAGTGGTGCTATCTCCTTAACCTATTCAGTAATTTTAGTTTTTGAGTACTCAGACTTTCTTAAATTATCAACAACTTTGTCTATATCTGGTTGGAGAGTTAACTCTACACATACTTTCTTAGTTGTCTTTGGAGGTTCTTTATTCCGCTCTTTATCATTTCTCAAAGTGATTTTCACTACTAGGTTAGAAGGTTCAGTGTCACTTGGCAAATCACCTTGAGTCTTGGTATTTTCTACCTGCTACATCTACCTATCTAATTTCCAATTTCTTTATAGCCACCTTCTGGTTCTGTATGTCTGCCACCAACTGTGTGTAAGACAATTTTTTTTTTCATTATCTCTTTTATATTGCTAGTTTGAGTTATGGCCTGATTTTCTTGAACCTTCTATTACTGAAACTGTTGCTGCTGGTTGTTCTATGATTGAATTGGTGGATGAGTCTTCCATATTTGATTTTAGGGTTTCACATAATATGGGCTTTTAGCATAGCCCACAAATATTTCTAAATCGGGATTGATAGCACATATAGCTGCAGAATGACTACTGTCACCACAAACTATACACAACCTTGTGGTTTGCTCCACAGATAGTACAATATCTACCTCATATTGTGAAGGTTTCATCCACGTGGTTCCATAAAAATTTGGCCAAAAAGCCTCTCGATTGAGTCCCCCAATGAAATAACAAGAATCGTCATCGCTCGAAAAACATCTATCCCAGGATGACATATCAAGAAGTGAGAGAAAAAAGAATAAGAAACTAAAAATAAAAATTACTAAACTATGTACAACTCAATATAGCTAAACTAAAAACAAGATAGTTCCATATTTATAAGTCCCCGGCAACGACGCCAAATACTTGTTATGCCCAAGCGCACACGCAAGTGTACGTGGTCTCATCAAGTAATACAGTGGCCTTAAATAAAACTGAATATCAATCCCATAGGGACTTATGTTAACAACTATCTACTTCTAATTTTACTATTGAGATTAAATTGGTGCAATCATAACCAAAAGAGTTTCAAAGTTATTATTAAAAGTAAACTAAAGTAATTATACAAGTAAAGACTTTGGACAATCAATGGATGAAAACTGGGGGTTAAAGAACTACGAACAATCATACTATGCTATTGAACTTCATCTACTAGATTAATTATCTTGGTTGTTGATTTTTAGGGTTTATCACATGATCATGGTCTCCCGACCTCTAATCATCTACCTCACTTGGATATTACAACTACATCATTGAGCGGGGTTGTAATAATCCAATTAGATGAATGAAGCTATCATCATACATATGAACCAAGAAAGGCTTCAAGGTATATCCCTATCCTTGATGCTAATTTAAATTCCTTATTTTATAAAAGAATAAGAACCTTACTCTATTTATCCCCACGTTTTATCTTCCTATCCCCCCTCCCAAGATCACAAGGTCGATAATATATGTATTCTAAGGTTATGTACTCATTAAAATAGTTAAAAAGGGATAAAAGAATAATAAAATATGATAATAAATCCAAAAATACTCAATTCAAAGAAAATGTAAACATGTTCTTGGCCTAAACCCTGGTAAGGGGTCGTTCAGCCACTAATAGACATAACCGTAATCAAGATTCTTGCATACATAACATAATCCATTAAAAATCTAAAGTAAGGAGATATAAGTCCTAAAATAATTTTTAAAATTACATAATTAATCCTCCAAGACGTCCAAGATTAATAACAACAAGTTCAAGTGTCCTATTTATAGGACAAGTCATTATGCTATTATGGGAACAAGGGCCGCATCACGGGGGTCATTCCATTGGGATGGGGGTAGTTTCACGGGCTGATCATGAGGTCACACTTTTTGGTTTCCTTAGGAATCTTAAGATGCATATCAAATGCCCCACATCCCTTGATAAGGTCCTATATGCTCCGGTGACATCTAAAGTGTCCATTTTACATCAAGTTATGTCTTGTCCTTTCGTTGATCCATTCCCTGACTTATGGTGTTGTTTCCATTTGATTTACATATTTTATATCATTAATATATAATAAAAACTAACTCACCAAGAATCTTATATCATCAAACACCATGTACTAGAGCTCAAAACAACACAATATAAAAAATGGTGAACAAGAAACTGGAGCTAAGACTAGGCTTGCCCACATTGATCGATAACTTATTGTATTGACTCTTGGATTGATTAAATTGATCCTTGAAAATTATAAATAGGTTTTTACACAAGTAATTACACAATAATACCATTATAAACTCACTAAACACGATATAATCCATTAAGATCAACTAGACAAACACCTAGCCAAAGCTAATAACACTAGTTTTCACATTTGAACTCTAAGTGGCTAATTTAAAAAAAACTTGTTTGAAAGACACCATTAACATTATAATAAAATTATTATACCTTTATATTCTCAATTATATCATTATTCACTCATTAAGCACACAAGAAGTCTTCTAAACAAGGCTAAATAAGCCAGGATAACAATAACAAGGCACATAAATCCACCTTAGATCACTATACCACTAGTAATACTTATCCAAAGCTGTTGGGTGATCATCAATCTCAGTATAATAGTGGGTTTAAAGATCCAAGAGCCCATAATTTTGCTAGTTAGGCTCAGTCATCTCTATAATATTCTCTTTGTAGATTCTATGGTTTGGTGCACTGATGAAGGGTGAATTTACCACTCATTTACACTAAATATTAATGCACACTACTATGATTTGAGTTTAAGAGTGAGACATATTTGGTTTTAAATGTAATAATTCCCATATTTTGTAGGTATATAAGTGTTGAGAAGGAAAAAAGCAAACTTGAGCTGAAAAAGGATCAAAAATTAAATGAAAGTGCCAGAGCAGGACAAGCTGAAGCAGGATTTGGATCTAGTTCTCAGCCCGCGATCACTCTAAGTCAATCTAGTCATCCAGCTACGATCATGATGGCCTAACTACAATCGTGGTGAGGGCGACCATGACCAATCTTCTATGACATAGGAGGGCAGAAAGTGGCCTAAGGGCAAAAATATCATTCTAAATAGCCGACCCTAAATTCTCATTTTAAAGATCAAAACTCTTATTTTATCATCATTGTATAATCAATATATAACCTTATATCCAATCCTTAGTTTAGGTTTATTGTAATTTCTTTGAGCTTGGAGCTCAAATTCGTACTATTTTGAACTAAGAAGACATTAGAGTAACTTCCAAGTGTAGATTTGGCTTTTTCTATTGAAGATTCATTTGAGCCTAAAGTGTGTTTTCCCCCCTCTTTATTTTTCCTATGTATAACTTTAATGGATAACTTGGTTTATTTGTTGTAGTTATTATTATGATTTGCTAAATCTACCTTTTGGGATTATGCTTGATTAGGGTGCAATTGTGCATGGGTTGAGATATTTTTGTGTAGATTTGAGTTTGTTAATGTTGGGTTCTATTATTGCTTGATTAAATTGCTTGGGATTTGATAGGTGAAATACCTAAATATCCAAATAGGTTTGATGGGTGAAATCTCCAAGCTTTGGGTGAAAGCTCCAAACTCTACAAAGATCAAGACCATCTTCAAAAGAAGGGTTTTGGGTGAACTTTAGGAATCCATATCATCCTTGAAAGAGGGATGTGGATACCAATGAAATAATAGAAAATTATGTGTATAGTTTTCTAATCTATCACTAAAATAATAGAAAATTATGTGTATAGTTTTCTAATCTATCACTATCATATACATAAGTATGGTTGTAAAGTGAACTATGCCATGTGTATCATCCTAGAAATAGGGATGCCTTGATTGTGGTATTGAGTGGTTTTAATTGACGCACTTGTTAGGTGCTTGAAAGAGACAATGGGTGAAATCATTGTGGTTTTTTTAAAAAATAGCTTCAAGGACATTAGACCTAGCCTACCATATTATCAATGACTAGAATTTGCATCAAAGTATCATGTTCCCATACACATCTTGCCTTGGGAAAGTATAATCCCAAGATCCGTTCTAATTGATTACAGTCTAATTGTTCTTAGTTTAGAACTAGTCACTTAGAATCCCAATATTTGCATTCGTATTTGTCACGATTGAAAACCCCCAAACCATTTTGTACCATAGGTTTTAATTTTAGCAAGTACTTTTATTTCGAACCTACTCAATCGCCAGTCATATTGTTCCTCGTGGATTCAACCCTGACTTTTGTTGGGAAAATATATTGACAATGACCGCCTTGTAATAAATTGATGTTTGAGTTGAGGGTTATTAAAAATGGTGCCGTTGCCAGGGAACAATTTGACATATTGAGTTAGTTTAGAATTTTAGCTGACATTCTTAAATTAAAATTTGTAAATATTTTTTTGTCATTTTCTTTTATTTCTTTTGTTAGGTATATTTTTATTTTTATTCATTTGTTACTGTGGAATCTTGGAATGAGCATTTTTTTGATGGTCGGAAATCTTATCGTGACAATCCATGTCCATATTGTAAGGGATCCCACTTTTGGCAAGAGTAATACCCGAAAAGTTCAAACATTTTTAGGATCATACTTTGAACTCATGAGTAATAAATTTTAGTGATTTGGTAGTGCTATGATCAAGGTTGATGCATATTAAGGCCTAAAAAGTGTCCTAGATAATAGACGAATCAAAACATTTCCTTACCGATTGAATTCTTGAGAAGGATATTGGTATAGTAAGATTCAAACAAGAATATTTCTCTTTATGATACGAATATCTGATATCACGACCCAACAACAGATAGATAATTGAATTATCTTTCCAATGATATCAATTTTACCTAAATCCGATATCGGAGCAAGGAGTAATTCCCATTTTACTCCGGCATGTCAAGCTGGGAAACTGAGTGACGACATTCGTGACAAGCCATCATGCCTGTGACGGCCTATCACCAATGTCGTCAGCCCTGGGAAGATTTTCACCCGTCAGTGACCACATTTTATGACAGGACGTCACGTCCGTGATGGCCTTTCACCAATGTCATCAACCTTAACAAGAAAACTAAGATTTCACCTTTTTCTAAAGGTAATTAGTGACGACCTATCACCAGTATGACGGTTTGTCATGAATGTCGTTAGCTATTTTTCCCAGCAATTGAGAGACATTTTAGTAAGGGTATTTTTGTCTTTTCCCTTCACTTTCAATAGTTTATAACCCTCAAGAAGCGTATTATCTTCCATTCTCTTTAGTTAAACATCTCGAAAAGGTCTCTCATAGACTTTCAACCAAAAGATTAGGGTTTTCTCTCTAGATCATCTCCACAATAGCAAGCCTAAGGAATTCTTCAAGAACCTTCAAAAATATTAGATCTCTTTCAAGATTCAATCACTAAGGTATGCGTAGTATTCATCCATGGGTCTGTTTCATCCATGGAGCTCAAGAATCATATTTTAAATTTTAAATTATGATTTTTTTGTTGTAATATGACATATTCATGTTGATGATTGTTTTTTGGATTCAAGGTTGTATCTTGATGTGTGTTCATGAACAATGTGAATAGGTTAGTTGAAACCCATAAATTTTAGATGGATTAAGATGGCCGAATTGACAAATATACCTATGCCTTACAAGAGTCCATGCAATGTGTCTGATAAAATGCATAAGGAACTAGAAATCATGCAATATAGATAAATTGTGACTAAGTGAAGGATTGATGATATGCCCCTATGTTCCAATAAGTTTCATGTTGATATTGTGTCTTGTAAATGTTGTTGGGATGTTCATGAACTAGTCTTATGAAATTATGCCATGCTTACTTGCAAATCCTACTTATGTACAAAATGTATGATTCCATGCACTTCATGGAATTCCCCAAGTTATGATATTATGGATTGTTGATGTTGGTTATGTACTCAAGTTAGTCATGTGCGTCAGTTTTCTTCCATCGAATCCTGGGGGTACTTGTACCCAAAAAATATAGCTGTTTTCCTAGATCCTTGTCATGTTTCACGATCTCCAAAATCAAGCCATGAATTAATAAAAATTAGTCTGTCATGTGACTCTGGAGAACCTCATGATCTCAGTCAGTTATCAGATATCAGAAGTATTCCATTAGTTAACGGAATTCAGTAAGTTCAGTCCACTTATAGCCAGTTACTCATGTTAAGTCACTTCAGATGGGAGTAGAAGTTAGCATAGAGTGAACCCAAGATGGGAACTCACCTTTTATATGAGGGTGTGATTCTTATCAGGAACCCTTCCGTTCCAAAACTATGTAGCCAACATAGGTTGAGATATCGCGTCCTGTTATATGAGGGTAGATGAGGTGGCTTAACCTGTTATATGAGGGTTCCCACCATTCTCACTAGAGTTACCTATTATATGAGGGTTCCCACCATTCTCACTAGAGTTACCGATTATATGAGGGTTGCTCACACATTGTCCTTACCAGTGGCGCAGTATTGACACCCTTCCAGTCAGGGCAAAAATTGAAACCCGGATTAGCCATAATGGCATATATGAGGCATGTCGGTTACTTTGCATGCATGTTTACACTTTCAAGTTTAGACCAGTTAGTGAGTTAGCATTGCTCATGCATGTAAACCTTTTTGCATTTAGCCTACCTCACTCGTATACTCAGTACATCCCCACGTACTGACGCATTTGCGCTATGGTGATTTCTTTTCATGTTACACCATAGGTCCTGAGACACGAGCTCCAGATCCAAAATAGCAGTAGCATTCCAATATACAGAGTTGTAGTGAGTCCTCTTCATTCGAGGATGATATGATTTGATTTATTTATTATTTCAGTTAGCTTTTAGTTTTACGGAGTTAGTTGGAGACATATTTCTTTAACTCCTTATTCAGACAGTACTTAGAGGCTTTTAGATTTAGTTCAGATTTGTATTCAGTTTTGATTCAGATTTAGTTATTTTGGGTATTCTTTACCCGACATGGATGTTATATGTTGACAGATTCTTTATTTAGTTGAATCTTATGGCTTATTGTTTATGTTTTTCGCATTTTTCATGTATATTATGTAGTGTATAGGTACAAATATTAGTCATGGGTTAGCTTATGGTCCTTCGGGGCCATAGGCACCATGCAGTATTTCGTTTCAGAAAATTAGGGCGTTACAAACTTGGTATCAGAGCCTAAGGTTCAATAGAGTCCTAGGAAGTCTGAAAGCCACATCTAGTAGAGTCTTGTACATGGGTGTGTTGCGCACCACATTTATGTGCAGGAAGCTATGAGATGTTTTAGGAATAGTTTCTCTTCATTCTATATTCATGTCGTGCTAGTGAGAATAATCTCAAGTTAAACTCTCAGTCTAATTCGTTCTTCTCTTATTTTAGAATATGCCTCCAAAGAGAAGAAACTAGCCAACTCCTCAGCCCGACGATCCTTTGGGCGAACATGTTTATCATGCAGAGTTTAGAGCCACATTCACCATACTTGCTCAGTCTGTGGAAGCCCAAAATGAACGGCCACCAGTTATTCCAGCCAATCCAGTAGCCAACTCAGCTACAGCTAGGATTCAGGATTTCACCCGAATGAACCCTCTATCTTTCTTCGAGTATATGTCTGATGAAGTCCCTTAAGAATTCATTGACCAAGTATAGAAGGTCATTGAAATCATGGTTGTTACTTCTTTTAAGAGTGCTGAGTTAGCCACATACCAGTTGCAAGATATGGCTCACACTTGGTACAAATAGTGGAAGTCTGAGAGGGTAGAGGATGCAGGTCCTATTGAGTGGGAGGAATTTGTGATGGCTTTCTTAGACAGATTCTTTCCCCAAGAACTGAGGAAGGCCAAATTTCTTGAGTTCATCAACTTCAGATAGGGAAATATGATGGTTAAGGAGTATTCTCTTAGATTTACTCAGTTAGCCAGATATGCCCCTCATGTGGTTACAGACACCAGGGCTAAGATGAGAAAGTTCGTGTCAGGGGTAAATAATAGCGTGGTAAATGAGTGTAGGTCTGTGACGCTGAATAATAATATGACTTTAGCCAGACTCGTGACCCATGCTCATCAAATAGAGGAGTAGAAGGTTAGAACTAGGGAGAGGCAGAACAAGAAAGCAAGATTAGGCAGTTTTAGTTTTGCTCAGCCCAAAGCAGAGGAAGGAAACCATTTACAATTTCATCCTAAGTTAGCAGTTCCATCCCCTTCCTCCGCCAGTGCCCCAGTGCCAAAATTCAGAGATGGCAATAGATATAGAGCAATAGGCTTTAAATCATGGGGCAGTATTAGCAGTGCTCGCACTTATCCTCAGTGTCAGACTTATGATAAGCACCATCAGGGTGTGTGTAGAGCGGGTAGTGGCATTCATTTGATTGTGGTAAGCTAGGCCACAGAGTTAGAGATTGTCCTCTGCCAGGTCCTTAGGGTCAGCAGAATCATTCCACAACTCATTTCGATCGCCCGAACCAGCAGGGTACCATTTCTAGTGCTACTAGTGGGCAATGCCCAAATAGACTCTATGCTCTTCAGCCCTGATAGGATCAGGAAAATTCTCCTGATATCGTTATTGGTATGTTACAGATTTTTCATATTCATGTTTATGCTTTGCTAGACCCAGGTGCATCCTTGTCTTTTGTTACCCCATACATAGCAGATGATTTTGGAATTAGTCTCAAAATTTTAGCAGAGCCCTTTTTAATCTCTACGCCAATAGGTAAAACCATTATAGCTCGGCGGGTATACAGGAACTGCCCAGTTATGATATTTCAGAGATCCACATAAGCAGATTTAGTTGAATTATAGATGACTGATTTTAATGTCATTCTTGGTATGGATTGGCTTCATTCGTGCTGTACAATAGTTGATGGTAGAAATAGGATAGTTCAATTTCAGTTCCTGAATGAACCCGTCTTATAACGGAGGGGTAGTACTTCATCATTCAGGGGTCATCTTGTTTCCTACCTTTTGTCAAGGAAAATGATTTCTAAGGGGTGTGTGTATCATCTCGTGCATGTTAAGGATTCCTGTTCCGAATTTTCTAGGTTGGAATCAGTCCCTGTGGTTAATGAATATTCAGATGTCTTTCCTGAAGATCTTCCAGGCATTCCTCCCAAAAGGGAAATAAACTTCAGCATTGATTTGCTTTCAGACACTCAACCTATGTTTATTTCACCATACAGAATAGCACCAGCAAAACTCAAGGAACTAAAAGATCAGTTGAAGGATCTCTTAGATAAGGGATTCATCAGGCCCAGTGTATCCCCATGGGGTGCACTAGTCTTATTCGTGCTCAAGAAAGACGGTTCTCTCAGGATGTGTATTGATTACCGTCAGCTCAACAAAGTTATGGTCAAGAACAAGTATCCACTTCCTAGAATAGATGACTTGTTTGACAAACTTTAGGGTGGCAGTTATTTCTCCAAGATAGACCTCAGATCAGGCTTTCATTGGCTCAGATATAGAGAATGTGACATACCAAAGATAGCTTTCCGTACTCGGTATGGTTACTTTAAATTTCTAGTCATGCCCTTTGGTCTTACCAATTCTCTAGCCACTTTCATAGACTTAATAAACCGTGTGTTTAAGCAGTACTTGGACATATTCATCATAATCTTCATAGATGATATCCTGGTTTATTCCCACACAGAGCGTGATCATTCAGACCATCTCAGAATTGTTCTTCAGACTCTTAGAGATCATCAATTATTTGCTAAGTTTAGTTAGTGGGAGTTTTGGCTAAGATCAGTAGCATTCCTTGGCCATATTATTTTTGGTGATGACATTAGGGAAGATCCTCAAAAAACTAAAGTGGTAAAAAACTAGCGTCGCCCCATATCTCCATCATATATCAGGAGTTTCTTGGGTTTGTCTAGCTATTACGGATGGTTTTTTGAGGGATTTTCTTTTATTACATCCCTTATGTCCAGATTGACTCAAAATAAGGTAAAGTTTTAATGGTTCGATTGTTGCGAGAAGAGTTTCCAGGAGTTGAAGACTCGACTCACCTCAACTCCAGTTCTAGCTCTTCCAGATGGTTCAGACGGTTTCATAGTGTATTGTGATGCATCCAGAGTGGGTCTAGGTTGTGTCCTCATACATCATGGTAAGGTCATAGCCTAAGAATCTAGATAGTTAAAGCCCTATAAGAAGAATTACCCTACTCATGATCTTGAGTTAGCAGCCGTAGTATTTTCCTTAAAGATTTAGAGGCATTATCTATATGGAGTTCATTTTGATGTCTTCACAGATCATAAGAGTCTTCAGTATGTATTTTATCAGAAAGATCTCAATCTTTATCAGAGAAGGTGGTTAGAGCTCTTGAAGGATTATGACATGAGTGTCCTTTACCATTTGGGCAAGGCCAACATTATGGCCGACGCTCTTAGTAGACTCTCCATGGGTAGTATTTCTCATATTGAGGATAGCAAGAAGAAGATAGATTAAGAGATCCATCCTCTTACCAGACTAGGCGTTCTCTTAGTCGACTCTTTTGAGGGTGGTGTATGTGTTCAAAGAAGTTCAGAGTCACCTCTAGTTTCCAAGGTAAAAGAGAAGTAAAATAGGAATCCTAGCATTGTCAAGCTAAAAGAGTCAGTTCAGAATCAAAAAGTAAAGGTTTTCTCCCGGGGGAAGATGGTGTTCTTCATTGTCAGGGTCGTCTGTGTGTTCTAGGTGTAGATGAATTGAGGCAGTGAATTCTTCCAGAAGTGCATGGTGCGCAATACTCTATTCATCAAGGGGCCACTAAGATGTACCACGACTTGCAGGAGATCTATTGGTAGAGTAGGATGAAGAGAGATGTTACAGAATTTATGGCTAAGTGCTCTACATATCAGCTGGTTAATATAGAGAATCAAAAACCTAGTGGTTCTATATAGGAGTTCACCATTCCTACTTAGAAGTGGGAAGAATTGAACATGGACTTCGTGATGGGTTTGCCTCACACTCGTCATCAACATGATTTAGTTTGGGTCATTATAGATAGAATGACCAAGTCAGCTCACTTCCTTCCAGTTCATACTTCTTATTCAGTCGAGGATTTCACCAAACTCTATATCAGGGAGTTGGTCAGATTACGCGATGTTCCATTATCTATCATCTCATATAGAGGTACCCAGTTCACCTCATTTTTGGAAAGTATTCCAAAAAGGTCTTGGTACCCAAGTTCATCTTAGTACAGCGTTTCATCCTCAGATAGATGGTCAAGCAGAAAGGACTATTCAGACTCTTGAAGATATGCTAAGAGATTATGCAATTGATTTCAAGGGTAGTTAGGATGACCACTTGCCTTTGTTTGAATTTACATACAATAATAGCTATCATTCCAGTATTCAAATGGCTCCATTCAAAGCTCTCTATAGTAGGAGATGTAGATCTCCAATTGGTTGGTTCAAAGTTACTGAGGCCTCCGTCATAGGTCCTGACTTGGTATTCGAGGCCTTAGAGAATATTTAGTTGATCAAAGAGAGACTCTGGGCTACATAGAGCCGACAGAAGTCTTATGCAGATGTTCATAGAAAAGATCTCAAATTCAAGGTCAATGATTACGTCTACCTTAAGATCTCTCTAGTGAAGGGAGTGAAGAGGTTTGGCAAGAAATGAAAACTCAGTCCCTGATATGTTGGTCCCTTTAGGATTCTTAGTCGCTTCGGCAAGGTAGCTTATGAGCTCTAATTTCCTTCAGACCTAGCCTCAGTTCATCTAGTCTTCTATGTCTCTTTGCTTAAGAAGTGCATAAGTGACCCAGTAGTTGTAGTCCATATTCAGAGCATTGACATTCAGAACAGCCTCTCTTATGAAGAGATTCTAGTCAAAATCTTAGACTATCAGACTCGTAGATTAAGGAACAAAGAAGTCCCTCTAGTCAAGGTTCTTTTGAGAAATCAGTCTCATGAGGGAGCTACTTGGGAAGCAGAAGCAGATATGCATACCAAGTATCCTCACCTCTTCTCTGCCAATTCAGATCAAGCTAGAGGTAATAGTTCTCCTTAAGCTTATTCAGTTTTATGTTCATGTTCCCATCATAAAACTTGGTACCTATTACCATTGTATACTCAGTCATGAATTCATGTATCGGTTCAGTTATAATATCATGCATCAGCTATGCATTCTCATCTTGAGAAACTCAGTTTATTAGATTACTCAGTTATGCATTAATGTATGAGTTATCCTTTCATTAGATATACACGAGTTCAGTATATTTATCATGTTAGTCATGAGATCGCATTTTAGTTATTCAGGTTCAGTTATGTTTAGTTTGTCTTTTATCCCCTCTCAGTTATTTTCATTCGAGGACAAATGTTTCCAAGGGGGAGATATTGTAATACACCAAAAGTTCAAACATTTTAACGCTCATGATTCAAAGTCACGAGTAATAAATTTTAGTGCTTTGGTAGTGCTATGATCAAGGTTGATGCATATTAAGGCCTCAAAAGTTTCCTAACTAATAGATTTACTGATTGAATTCTTGAGAAGGATATTGGTATAGTCAGCTTCAAACACGGATATCTCTCGTTATTCTATGAATCTCTGAGTTCATGACCCACTAAAATATAGATAATTGAATTATCTTTCCAATGATATCAATTTTGCCTAAATCTGATATCGGAGCAAGGAGTTATACCTATTTTACTCCAACATGTCAGGCTGGAAAACTGAATGACGACATTCGTGACACGCTATCACGCCTGTGAAGGCCTACCACCAATGTCGTCAACCTTAACTAGAAAACCAAGATTTCACCTTTTTGTGATGATAATTCATGATGACCTATCACCAGTATGACGACTTGTCACGAATGTTGTCACCTATTTTTCCCAGCAATTGAGGGACGTTTTAGTAAGGGTATTTTGGTCTTTCCCCTTCACTTCCCATGACTTATAACCCTCAAGGAGCGTATAATATTCCTTTATCTTTAGTTAAACATCTCAAAAATCTCTCTCATACACTCTCAACCACAAGATTAGGGTTTTCTCTCAAGATCATCTCCTCAAGAGCAAGCCTAAGGAATTCTTCAAGAACATTTAAAAACATTAGATCTCTTTCAAAATTTAATTACTAAGGTATGCATAGTGTTCATCCATGGGTCCCTTTCATCATTGGAGCTCAAGAATCTTGTTTTAAATTATAAATTGTGATTTCCTTGTCGTATTATGACTATATTCATGTTGATGATTGTTGTTTGGATTCAAGGTTGTATCTTAATGTGTTTTATAAAGCATCTAAAAAGTTTAGTTGAAACCCATAAATTTTGGATGGATTTAGATGGTCGAATTGATAAATAGACCTATGCCTTAAGAGAGTGCATGCAAGGTGTTTGATAAAATGCCTAAGGAACTAAAAAGCATGTAATATAGCTAAATTGTGACTAAGTGAAGGATTCATGACATGCCCCTATGTTCCAATGATTTTCATGTTGATATTGTGTCTTGTAAATTTTGTTGGGATGTTCATGAACTAGTCTTATAAGATTATTCCATGCTTACTTGCAAATTCTATTTATGTACAAAATGTATAATATCCATGCACTTCATGGAATTCCCCAAGTTATGATATTATGGATTGTTGATATTAGTTACATACTCAAGTCAGTCATGTGCGTTAGTTTCCTTCCATCGAGTCCTGGGGGTACTTGTACCCAAAAAATATAGTTGTGTGCCTAGAGCCTTATCATGTTTCACGATCTCCAAAATCAAGCCATGAATCAATAGAAATCAGTCAGTCATGTGACTCAGGAAAACTTCATAATCTCAGTCAGTTATTAGATATCAAAAGTATTCTTTCAGTTAACAGAATTTAGTAAGTTCAGTCCACGTACAATCAGTTACTCACGTTTAGTTTCTTCAGATGGGAGTAGAAGTTAGCACCGAGCGAACCCAAGGATAGGAACACACCTGTTATATGAGGGTGTGATTCTTAGCAGTCATCCTTATGTTCTAGAACTATGTAGCCAGCTTAGGTTGAGACATCGTAGCTTGTTATATGAGGGTAGATGAGGTGGCTTAACCTATTATATGAGGGTTCCCACCATTTTCACTAGAGTTACCTATTATATGAGGGTTGCTCACACGTTTTCCTTACCAGTGGTGCGGTATTGACACCCTTCCAGTCAGGGCAGAGATTAGACCCCGGCTTAGCCATAATGGCATATATGGGGCATGTCAGTTAAACAACTACCTCCCACAATTTCAGCATCATTCTCAATAAAAGAACTCAGATAGTTGTTCAGATTTTAGTATATCTGGACTGTTAGATATAGTCAATTTAACTACAGTACGGAACTCAGATAGTTCCATCATATTCAGGGCTATCAGATACAGTTACCCATGTTATCAGAACTACGGTATTAGTCATGATTAGTTATCATTAAGCCATGTATTAGCGAATAGATTTAGCTATCATGCATTCATGATCTCAGTTAATATGCATGTATGTTTGCACTCTCACGTTCATATCAGTCAGTCAGTTAGCATTGCTCATACATATAAACCCTTTTGTATTTAGCCTACCTCACTCGTATACTAAGTATATTCCCACGTACTGATGCATTTGCACTATGGTGCTTTCTTTTTAAGTTACACCATAGGTCCAGAGACACGATCTCCAGATCCACAGTGGCAGTAGCATTCTAGTATATATAGTTGTAGTGACTCCTCTTCATTTGAGGAAGATATGATTTGGTTCATTTATTATTTTAGTTAGCTTTCAATTTTATGGAGTTAGTTGGAGACATATTTCTTTAACTCCTTATTCAGATAGTACTTAGAGGCTTTTAGATTTAGTTTAGATTTATATTTAGTTTTGATTCAGATTCAGTTGTTTTAGGTATTCGTTACCCCTCATAGATGTTATGTTTTGATAGATTCTTTATTCATTTGAACCTTATGGCCTATTGTTCATGTTTTCTATATTCTTCATATATATTATGTAGTGTACAGGTACAGATATCATTCATGGGTTAGCTTGTGGTCCTTCGGGGTCATAGACACCGTGTAGCATTCTGGTTCAGAAAATCGGGGCGTTACAAACTTGGTATGAGAGCCTAAATTTCAATAGAGTCCTAGGAAGTTTGAAAGACGCATCTAGTAAAGTCTTGTACATAGGTGTGTTGCGTGATACGATCGTGATCGTGTTGGCTTTAGTTACCACAATCATAAGTTGTGTGCCGCGATCACAGTAACACAATCATACCTATTAGGATGCGATCATGCCTCTGTGTCCAGCCTTTCACATGGTTATTAGTGCATTTTTAGGGATCCTTTTTTTCCCTATTTATGATTGTCTTCTGTAGTAAGGTCACTACAAGTCTTTTTTGTTGGGGGTGTGTCCCTACCCTTGTGTATACTCATTGGTTTGAGATACTTGAGCTTAGTGCATGCAAAGCTTAGAAATTTTATGAGTTTTTTGTTTTCATTTTTGGTTTTCCATTTTTTTTAATAATTGTATGGGCAAGCTTTTGTCGATAATAAATTGAGTGATGATATTCTTAAGGGGAAAGTGTTATCTTTAGGTTTTGAGACAATATGTAGGGAAATTCTGAGTACCCATAGCATAAGTCTCATGGATGCAGGGGAATTTTGAGTACCCATGGAATTATTGATTTTGCATCACGTTATACACCATTGGCAAATTCTGAGAAACCATATGGCTGGTTTTCCCATTTTGAGCTGAAATGTGAGGCAAAGGTTTTGGTTGTAGCCGTGAGTTAGAAAATTGAGAGTGGTGCAAATGGAAAACAAACAACCCCGTCCGTCCAAAACTTTTCAAAAATATTAAGGGCATGGTCGTGTGCAACCTTGTAACAAAACTCTTTCTCTTTTTGTGACTACATATTTTTATTTGTTAATAATGGTAAATACTATAATTTTGTCTCTCATGGGAGGGATAATTAAGCCTCCTTGGCAAGATTTTATATGCCATGTATGGTAAGCTTGTTGCATTCATCTCTTGTATACTTGTGTTATCTAGAACTTTCCCCATTAATCTTTCAAAGCTAATTTTGATTCTATTTGGCTGGAGAAATGATCTTAGGCCACCTTTATAATTTTAGAAACTACTTGAGCCAAAAAATCTTATCCAAGCTTGAATATAATCTTTAGTTACCCACTTTGAGACTTTGGACTATTCTTTGGCAAACATATTACAAGTCGCGAACCATTCTTTGTATCCCTCTCTTGAACCATACCCTCTTTGAACTTGAAGATGTAACTTGAAGCTAAAATCCTAAGTTGGGGGTGGTGAAAGTTGATGGAAGGTAGTTTCAGGCCACAAAGTCTTAGTAGAATGTATAATATGCCTAAGTGTAGAAATAAAGGAATAGAAAATGAAAGGACCCAATAAAGGAAAGAATTGCATTAAAATTGCAAGAAAAAGAGATGAAAGAAATGGGTAAAAAAAAGGAAAAAAAGAGTAGGCGTGATAAAAGATAGAAAGCAAAGAAGAGTGACCCATAGTTAAAAAAGAAGATTGAAAAGTGTGGTGTAGATGTTTATGGAAAGGTATGGACATGTTGTTCCCAAATAATATCCTACCCTAACCCGAACCTACGTTAGAAGCTTAAAAAGTCCTTCGTGATCTCCAACCACTTACTTTCTTTATAATAGCAATTGAAAAATAGGGGCAAGCCTATGGTATGACACATGTTGCATAGAGATTTCTTCTATGAGGGAGAGTTTTTGCACTTAAGATTCCTTATTGCATATTTGGTAGCCTGGTGTATGGAATTCTCTTTCTTTAGAGGTGGGAATATGGAACAAGTTAAGGTGGGCAATTTCTTCACCTTTCAAATGATGAGACAAATGGAGTATAATTTAGTTTTTGTTAAAAAGTGAGTAACTCCTAGAGCATTATTTGTTGTTATTTGATTGCTATTTGAAGTCCTATGTATCCTTGAATGTTGTATTTTATGTTGAGAGGTCTCGGGATAATAACATTGCCTATGTTTGAAGAGCTACTTATGGTAGTAACTAATCTTGTAGTCATTATGATCATTGGATCATATAATTGGGCATAAATATGAATTGTCTCATGGTTAGAGGTAGTGTTTCTTGAGTATAAGTAAGGCTTTAAGTTGGGCGTGTTGATGAGGGGTAAATATACCACTCATTTGGACTAAATATTTGTGCACACTACTATGATTTAAATGTCAAAGTGAGAGATATATGGGTTTAAATATACTAATTCCAATATTTTGTAGGTATACAAGTGCTGAGAAAGACAGAAGCAAACTTGCATTGAAAAAAGGATTAAAAAATAAGTTGAAGTGCAAGAGCTAGACAAGCTGAAGAAGGATCAGGATCTAGCCTGCAACCCACGATTGTACCGAGTTAATCTAGTTAGCCAACTACGATCGCGATGTCCTAACCATGATCGCGGTGAGGGTGATCATGACCAATCTTCTGCGATCATATGAGGGTGGAAAATAACCCAAGGGTAGAAACGTTATTCTAAACAGCTAGCCCTAAATTGCAATTTATCATCATTGAATAAATATTCCACCACCCTACCTCCCATCCTTAGTTTAGGGTTTTTGTACTTTCTTGGAGCTTGGAGCTCAAATTTGTACGAATTTGAGCTAAGAAGACATTAGGGTAAATTTCAACTGTAGATTTGGATTTGTCTATTGCAGATTCATTTGAGTCTAAAGTATGGTTTACCCTTTCTTTATCTTTCTTATGAATAACTTTAATGGGCATCTTGGTTTATTTCGTTTGATTATTATTAAGATTTTCTATATCTACCTCTTGGAATTATGCTTGATTAGGGTGTAATTACGCGTGGGTTGTGATATTTTTTTGTAGATTTCAGTTTGGTAATGTTGTATTTTATTATTGATTGATTAAATTTCTTGGGATTTCATAAGTGAAAGCCCAAATAACCAAATGGGTTTGATAGGTGAAATCTCTAAACTCTAGAAAGCTCAAGACCATCTTAAAAAAAGGTTTGGGGTTAACTTTAGGAATCCATATCATCCTTGAAAGAGGGATGTGAAGGCCGAAGCAACTATAGATAATTATGTGTATATTTTTGCTAATCTATCACTATCTTAGATAAAAAGGTGGTTGTGAAGTTAACTATGCCATGGGTATCATCCTTGAAATAGGGATGCATTGAGTGAGGTATTAGGTGGTTTTGATTGACACACTTGTTAGGTGCTTGAAAGAGCCAATGGGTGAAATCCTTGCGATTTTGCTGAAAAACTAGCTTCAAGGACATTAGACCTAGCCTACCATATTATTAATGATTAGAATTTGCATCGAATTATCATGTTCCCATGTTTTGACCCTAGGAAAGTATAGTCCCAAAATCCGTTCTAATTGATTAACTCTAATTGTTCTTAGTCTCGAATTAGTCCCTTAGAGGCCCAAGATTTGCATTTGCATTTGCTATGATTGAAAACCCCAAACCATTTTGTACTGTAGGTTTGAATTTTAGCAAGCCCTTCTCTTTTAAACCAACTCAATTGCAACTTATATTGTTTCTCGTGGATTTGACCCTAACTCTCGTAGGTTAAATATATTGGCAATGATTGCCTTGTACTAAATTGACGTGTAAGTTAAGCATTATCATGCGCCATGGTGTTTATGAAGAGGAGAGGAACAAGTACTGTAAATATGGTTAGATAGGTCATATGTAGAGGTATTTTCCTTCTAAGGTTGCTTCTAGGGCAAATAAGATTCCTGTCGCTACTTCATCAATTCTCACACGAAAAAGTGTTGCATTTTTTTTGGGCTCCAACACTGGTTAGAATTGTCTGTATGCTCTTTCCACCTACCAGGATTCTGAGGTATCCCCCTATATTGTTACTTGTATACTAAAACTTTTATCTCATAATGTATACTATATACTTGATCCCTGGTATACCCTCTCTTATGTGACCCCTTATATAGCTATCCATTTTAGTTTTGATCTTGAATGTATTTGGACACCTTTTCGGTGTCCACCCCAGTAGGTGACTTTATTATGGGTAGAGGGTATATAGGGGTTTTGTGATGTCGGTCTATGGTAGGGAGACCTTGGTGGATCTGATAGAGTTTGACATGGTAACTTTGATATGATTTTAGGGATAGATTGGTTGCATTCATGCTATGTGTCTCTTAATTGTCAGACCTGAAGGGTCAGTTTCTATTTCCTAAATGAGTCGGTGATTGAATGGGAAGGTAGTTCCCTAGTTCCTAAGGGAAGGTTCATTTCGTATCTTAGATCCCAGAAATTGGTTTACAAATGGTGCCTTTATCACTTAGTGTATGTTAAGGATTCTAGATACGAAGATCCTTCCTTGTAGACTGTACATGTAGTCCGTGAATTTCTCGAGGTGTTTCTTGATGATCTTCTTGGTGCTATTCTAGATACAGAAGTTGATTTTGGGATTAATTTTTTTGGACTCATCCTATTTCTCTCCCTACTATAAAATAGCTCAATCTTAGTTAAAAGAACTCAAGAAGTAGTTAAAAGGTCTTATTGACAAGGCTTTTATCGACTTTAGTATGTCTCGATGGGGTTCTCCTATTCTTTTCGTACATAAGAAGGCTGGTTCTTTTTTGATGTGTATTGATTACCGCCAACTGAATAAAGTGATTGTAAAGAATAGGTATCCCGTTCTAATGATTGACTATTTGTTCGATTAGCTCCAAGGTGCTAAGTTCTTTTCTAAGATTAATCTTTGCTCGGGTTACCATAAGTTAAAGATTAGGGAGGCTGATATCCCTAAGACTACTTTTTCGAATCCGGTATGGTCATTCTGAGATTTTGGTGATGTTCATTGGTTTGATTAACGCCAGGGTAGCATTTATGGATCTTATGAATTAGGTTTTCCATTAGTTCTTGGATTTCTTTATGATTGTCTTTATTGATGATATTTTAGTGTATTCAAAGAGTGAGGTAGATCATACCGATCACCTTCGCCTAGTGTTGCAGACCCTTAAGGGGCAATATTTATATGCTAAATTATCTAATTATGAGTTCTAGTTGAATGTTGTGACTTATCCAAGACATGTTGATTATTATTAAGGGATAATGGTGGATCCATAGAAGGTTGCATTGAGTGGCCAAGAACCATGACTCCATCCAATATTGGGAGCTTCTTGGGTTTAGCTAGCTATATAAAAGATATCTAGAGAGTTTCTCTTTTACTAGTGCCCCATTGACTAAGATAACCTAAAAGAAAGTGGAGTTCTTATGGTCTAATGATTGTGAGGGTAGTTTTAAGAACCTAAAGATTAAGTTGACTTCAGCTTTGGTCTTGACTCTACCTAGGGAACTGATGGTTTTTTTGTCTATTATGATGCATCTCGGGTGGAACTGGGTTGTGTGTTGATGCAACATGACAAGGTGGTTTCTTATACTTCTAGACAATTAAAAGTCCATAAGAAGAGTTACCCAACCCATGATTTGGAATTGTTAGAAGTGGTGTTTGCATTAAAGATATGGCGACATTATTTGGATGGGGTCCATATTGATATTTATTCTGATCATAAGATCCTGCAATATATGTTCACTCAATAGGAGCTAAATCTCAGGTAAAGGAGATGGCTTTAGTTACACAAAACCTATGATATGAGTTTTCACTATCATTCAAGTAAGCCTAACATGGTTGCTGATGCTCTTAGCTGGTTGTCCATGGGAATTCTATCTCATGTGGACGAAAAGAAGTGAGATTTGGTGAAGGATATTCACCATTTGGCTAATCTTGGAGTTTGTCTTTTAGACTCCAAAAATGGTGGTGTGATTGTTCAAAAGGTGGCAAAGTCATCTCTTGGTACAGAGGTGAAGGAGAAGTAGATGTTGGATCCTATCTTGATGAAAATTAACAATGATGTAGTGGCAAAAAGTTAAGATTTTTTAGATCGGTGGTTATGGTATCTTAAGGTATTAGGGTAGATTTTCTATTCCCAATATTGATGGGTTGTGAGGAAGAATTTTTGCCGAAACCCATGAGTTGAGTTATACTATTTATCCTGGTTTGACAAAAATGTATCATGATCTTAAGAAGATTTATTAGTGGAATAATATGAAGAGAGATTTGACCAATTTTGTGGCTAAGTGCATGGTATGTCAACAAGTGAATATGGAGCACTTGAGGACTGGTGGGTTAACTTAAGAGATTGAGCTGCTAGTGTGGATATGGGAGATAATTAATATGGATTTTGTTACCGATCTTTCTCGGTCTCACCAGTAATTTGATTCGATATGGGTCATCGTGGATAGGATTACTAAGTCTTCTCACTTTTTGCCAGTGAGGACTAATTTCTCTTCAGAGATTATGCCAAGTTATTTGTTAAAGAGATCATGAAATTGTATGGTACTCCAGTTTCCATCTTATCTGATCGGGGTACTCAATTCTCATCTCATTTTTGGAGGTCATTTCATCAAGGTTTGGGGACTAAGGTAACCCTTAGTACCACTTTGAACCTGTAGTTGAATGGGAAAGCATAAAGGACAATTTGGGCCTTGGAAGATATACTTCAGGCTTGTGTTTTTTATTTTGGTGTTAGTTGGGTTGATCACTTTCATCAAACAGACTTTGGCTACAATAATAATTATCACTCTAGCAATGGTATGGCCCTATTAGAGGCCTTATATAGTATGCGGTGTAGGTCTCTTATTAGGTAGTTTGAGGTCTGTGAAAATAATTTATTTATCCTGATTTTGTTCACCAAGCCCTGAATTAGGGGAAAGTGATTTGGGATAGACTTAAGGCCACCTAAAGTCTTACACGAATCTGAGGCAAAGGAGATGGAGTTTAGTTTTGGTGATAGGGTATTCTTAAAGGTGTCTTCGATGAATGGAGTGATGTGGTTCGATAAAAAAGGGAAACTCAGTCCCCATTATGGTGATCCTTACTTGGTCTTGGAGAGGGTTAGTAATGTTATATATGAATCAGAGATGCCTTTAGTTTGAGATCCATTCATCTGATGTTTTATTTTTTAATGTTAAGAATGTGAGTGGGTGATTCTTCGAAGATTGTTCCTTTGTAAAAGGTGGACATTTTGGATTTCTTGTCTTATGAGGAAGTCCCAATTGAGATTTTGGATCAGCAAGTCCATCAGATGTAGACCAAGGATATGGAATCAGTAAAGGTTCTTTAGAGGAACCAAAAGGTCGAGGAAGCTAATTGGGAAGCCGAGAAGGACTTGAAGTCCAAGTATCCATTCTTGTTCCCTATTCTCGATAATCGTGCTTGAGGTATGCGTATTCCTTAATATCTTTGTTTTCTGTCTTTGTTAAAGGTAAGTGTGGTTGTGTTTGGAGTCAAATCATGCTAATGAATGCTTTGTCTTATCATTCGAGGATGAATGATCTTAAGAGGGGAGTATGTAATGCCTTAGGTTTTTGGTCATTGAAAATTTTTAAAATTTTATCCTAACGAGTCGTAGGGAGTCTTGATGAGTCATTGGACCAAATTGTAACCAAATCAGAAAGTGTGTGGCTGAGCTATGCTCTGAGCACGAGTGGCTTATTATGAGTCGTAATGACTTGCTACGAGTCATTGGGTGTAAATCATAGGGAGTCTAGTGCATACCCTAAATGGTTACTGGGTTGACTACGACTTGACCCTATGAGTCGTAGGGTCCCATTACGTGTTATATTAGTTGAGTTGTAGTGTCAACATATTGTGACTGCCTTGGATATTATCTTTTCTAAGACTTATGGCGACCAGTCGTAGTGAGTCTATACGAGTCGTATTCTGATCCATAATCATTATCGACTAAATTTTAGTTTTTAAATTAAGGGCACTTTGGACAATTCCTTTCTCACCCAATTAAAACACCACATTCATAAAACACTTAGGAAAGTTTATTTCTCATTCATAGTATACTCAAATATTCTCAAAGCTCTCTTAAATTCTCTCAAACGGCCATACTTAGGGTTTCCAATAAGTAGGTCATCCTAGGGATCAAGGGTTGAATTTTTTCTTTGGACTTGGTATTTCAGGCATGTTACTCTTTCCTAATAATTAATTTGCCAAAAACATAAGTTTTAAAGTATTGTTCATATAGTATTAAGGTTGGTTTAAAAACATGGGTTGAGGGTTTTGAATGACTGTTGTATATGTGATGTTTCATGTTTGTCCCTGCATGGATTATGTTATATGGTTATTTTAAAAATCAAATTAATGCATCATAATTTTGAATGAACTAGGGCTTGTGATTTGCCAAACTTGTGACTTTTGAAGTGGTTATGATCCCAACCCTATATTGTGTAATTGGTTTTGAATATGAAAATTATGCATATTGAACTACTCTTGAACTATGGCAAGTCAATGAAGCATAATGATTTTTAAATTGAACCTTAAGGGGTTGTGTGATTCTCTAAGATAATGTATAATTGAACCAAGGGTGTTATGAGTTCCCCTAGTTATGGTAATTGATTTGGCATGTTGATGTTACCTTGCAAGTGTAGTTGATATGAAAATACCAATAATGTATGCCTAGATGTATATCATGGTTCAATAACTGGTAATGTATGTGCTAATGGTTTTAATTAGGATTTAATGTTGGTTGTGTAGCTGAGTCATGAGAGTGGAGCTCTTGTATAACTAATACTGGAAACTATAGGTGCTGAAGTAGGGTCTTTATGACCGGGTGGTTCGAGTCCCCCTTATTATTATCATATGATTGGGAGGTTTGAGTCCCTCACATTATACTACATGATTTGGTGCTTGTGTTACCTTGATACACTAGTAGGTCAAAGTCCTTTGATTGATGCGGCCACACGCACTGGGGACCTACCAGCTAGGGGAGAGCTTGTCACATAGAGTTTGTGAGTGCCTTCTTATGTTATGATGGTTAATCTACATAATCCAGGCTAATGTTTTAAAGAGCATGTTAAGCCTTGTTCCTATCCCGACATGTGTTACATATATGTATATGCATTTGATTATATGCATTTCTTTGGAATGATTTTGATCTGTCGATCAAGACATTATGTTATCCTTATCCCTGAGTTATATGCTAGTGTTTACCCCACTAACCGTCTTCATATATTGTATTCCTACGTAATATAGGAATTAGAGATACCTTTACTTTACCCGCGTAGAGTTAGATGAATCGGCTTGATTCATCGATTTGTTGTGGTAAAGTGGTGAGGCTTCATTCTCCGGAAGGCTTAAGAATTTTATTAGTTTCGATTCTTAGATTTGAGTTAATAGTTTCACTATCATTAGTATTGCCATTGTCATTGTTAGAGTTGGGGACATGTCCCGACCATGACTAGTTTTGGTTTTCTTTGCATAGAGTCTTTGTCGGATTTTTGTGGACTTGGGTGATGTTGGTAGGCTGTTTTTTCATTTATTGGTTCTCGATTACAGACATGATTTAAATTTAATTAAGATATTTTTTATGCCATCTTATTATATGTTCAGAATTCATCCAACTTTGGGGATTTTGTGTTCACTTTGTTAGGTGAAGGGGATGGTCTCCGATCTAAGTGGGACTTGAGATGCTCGTCATGGATAGGCCCTGGTTCGGGTCATGACTATGAGACAATAATGATTGATTTGTTAGTTTTTATATACTGTTTCTTGAGCTAATCCTAGTTGGTTGATAATGCTTACCAACACATGTGGTATATTAAAACTAATCTTTCTATATCCCTTTTGGAACATAGGTGTGTTGCAGATTGACTAGAAGTTTCTTTGTTTAAGTGACGAGTAGTCATTATCAACTTATGAATCTCATTCTCAAATAAATATTGGGTATTTTACTATTTGCTTCTATTGTTGTTTGAAGCTCTTGTGCATGTCTAGACTAGGTCCTTAGGAATATTTGTAATGACCCTCTTCGTTGTTATGGGTAAGTCTCTCTTAAAAAATTTTGGGTTAATATCTTTCCCAAATTAACAGTTAGTAATTCTAGGCGAGGCTAGGTTTGGAAAAAATCTAAGGTAGGTAAAATATAGGGCAATTTAGGAATGGGTTGGGAGGTTAGATTGAGTTTATGTTAGCTAAGGGGATAAGGAACCCGTAGGGATTTTTGAAAGAAAATTTGCATAAGTAGAACTCTCGGTATTGATCTAAACGTAAATGGGTTAGTTCAAAATATAACGATTTAGGATGTATTGTGAAAACATTTTCTGGGGGGATTCTTAAGGTTGTGCCTTGCCTTAGTCACTAAAGTGATGTGATCATTGCTAAAGCAATATGTTCTATAGTAGAAAAAGTATCACTATAATAGAAGTCAGACCCAATCAATCCCATTATAGCGGTAGATCCCGCTAGAGAAATGTCCTATATAGACATAGGTTACCATAGCAGGGCAAATTACTGTTTTATCAGAAATTCTCCAAAAAATTCCTTATTATTCAAAAACACCTTTTGGGGAAGGGAAAGGGCGAACTATGCAATTTTATTCAATCTTCCATCATAAAGGGATGCAAATTATCCCTTTTAACTATATTTTGGTTATTAACCTTGTAATCACTAGTTTACGAGTTTTGGGGAGGGCTAAGGCTTGACTTAGTTATTCTCTGGTGCAAGGGGGTAAAAATAAGGTGTAAACCTTTTGGTTTTAGTGATTAATCAACAATATTCTCTTTCATGTCATTAATTCACTTAAGTAACCATGAAATAGGGGTTTTTAGATGAATTGATGGTAGGAAAATCCAAGAATAGGTGGGACAATCATAAATTTGGCCTAGGGGTTAGGATTGGTTTATATTCCTCAACGTTGTAGGCCATTGAGTTGATTTTGTTTTGTATTCTTATTTTCTAGGTCAAAATCAAAAGAAAATTGTAGGGAAATGCAAGACTCATGCTTAATTTAGTAGTTCAAGCTTGGATTAAGGTAGGTGATGGTTAATGCAGTTTAATCCAATTTGTGTTATGTGTGCATAATAATTATTCCTTACTATTTCTTATTTAATGAATGTGTTATGGAGTGAAAAAAGAATTATAAAGGGTTGTTTGACTTTCTAAGTCTAATCACATTCAATGAATTTATATGTAAAGCTTGTGGTTGTTACAAATGTTGGTTGTTGTCATCGTTTCTGTGATTTCTATGATGTTCTATTGGATTTTTTAGGATGTACTAGTGTTTGAACATTAGAGCTTATCTCCTGCTGGTCATGACTGGTGGATGACTATAAGACCCTTAATATATATGTACAAGGTTTGGGTGATAGTGATGGTTCAATAAGTGAATTTGGGATTATGTGCTTTATTAATATAGTGGTTTGTTGTGTGAACTGAGTTGCATAATAATTATTTCATTGAGATTATTTGGATTCCTAAGACGTACAAGACAACGGCATAAAGATAAGGAATATTAATGTGGTTATAGTGAATTAAGGGGTAATTAATGTTAGTCATATGTTTTTGACTTGGTTATGGTATTGCATCTTGAATTGTTGTCTTGGAGTGTTGTTGGTGTACTTAATTGACTTGACTTGTTACTTTTTTTAACTCATAATGGTTTTTTTAATAATGCTCTTGAATATGGTTGTGTTGTAGGCTGAATAAAGGTTGCTAAGTAGTGAACATGTGTTTGCTTATTTTACTCAGTTATAGTTATGTGTTCGCATATCTTATCTTGGGTGCCATGACCCGACACTACCCCCTAGTCGTAACACGATCCTTGAGTTAACAAGTGACCCTCAGAGAGCCCATATCCTAGAATGCATTAGATAAAGAATAAATTAATAAATCATTGGGCGGAAGCAAACTGAAATATTTAGTAGAAACCATAATAATGTAAAACTAAATACCTAATAAAACTGTAAATAGAATAAAGAACTGCTTGACAACCAATCATGCTGAAAGTCTAAACATCTGTCTGAAAGCCTATACTCATAATGAGTTGTTGGGACAAGCTCCCAACTAACACCAACTGGCTAAAACTTAAATTCTGATAAGAAAATAAAGAACTGATAACTAGTCCTCAAATAATGAGGACTCACCAAAAACTGCTGCTGAATGTTGTATGAGAATGTGTTAAATGCAATTCGGGTACTGAGCGTCAAAACCTACTATGAGACAATATAGCATAGGAAAGTTTTTGATTAGTACTTTGAATTTAATGGGTGTGTGAGATGGGAAAACTAGCTAACATAAACTGAACATGAATACTTAATAGCTGAATATTTGAACACTTGGTCAAGCAAACCTTAACATAAACTATAAATGAACTGAGGCCTATAGGAGCTAATAATAACCTATATACCCTAATTTTAGCCAAATCGGGGTCCAACCTATAACTCCAGTTGAAAGGGTGCTAGTACCTTGCTAAGAGTACCAACACTGGCTGGTGTGGATCCACTAAACTTATGTTCTGAGAGACTAGGGTGTCAGTCCTAACTGTTGGGTGACCACCTTATAACCTACGATGGAACCATAGTTTTGAAACTTAGGGACTTTTACTAATGGTCTCAGTACTAAACTGGCGGGTGATCCTTCCTCCCTGCATTCACTCGATGCTAAGTACCACTCTCAACCAAACGATGCTAAAAACTGATATATATATATATATATATATACATATGCTAAATATAGTAAAGTCTAGTAAATAGAAACATATGTATAATCTGAGGTGATCAAAACATATCAACTGGCTTCTGCATGAAATCCTAGGTTTCGGGTGTTCATAACCCACCTGCTTGGTCTAATGCAACTAAACATGATGATAATTTAAAACTGATCACGGTGGAGAATTTTACAAAACATATCCCAAACTCAACAATTTATCAATAATAGGGAAATTCACGATTTTTGAATATGAAAGATGTCACTCCTTTTGGATGACATGCAATTATGGCATAATTACAAAGTAAATTGAGTAAATTAATGAAAACTTCATATTTGACCTGGAACTCAACTTGAGGGGAAAGTAAACTTGGGTGTTTAGAACCTTTTTGGGACTCAATGGATGGAAGGGACACATTGATGAAGCCCCAAATACCTGAAGTAGAAGCTTGGAGAAATTCCTTGGAAGTTTGAGCTTGGGATGATGGAACCGTAGCTTACTTTTGTAGATGAGAGAATCATTTATTTTCCTATTATGGATTGATGTTATAATAAATGGTTAATTTGGGGAAGTTTATGCTTATTATACCACTCTTGAGGAAGCCAAAATGAAGTGGGTTAGGATTGATTAGAATAGGAAAAGACTAAACAACCCCTTTTAAGTAATTAAGGAATTTCTGGTAAGCACTTGTCACGACTAGGGAAATGACTCATTATGACTAGCCACGCATCGTGGTCTGAGTCATGACTTGAGCTCTTGATTTCCAAGTCCTTTATATTATGATAATGACTCCCCTTATAACGACTTATTAAGTCTGATCATAGGTTATTAGGAGAAGTCGTGGTCAAAGTCTTGATTTTCGGATTTCTTTCTGTTGTGATGACGGGTCTACCTAATGACTCGTTAGGACTGGTAATGATTTGTATGCTAGAATTGTGACAAATAGGCTGAAATTAGGGATCCTTCATTATTATGGTAACGACTCTACACAATGACTCATTATGACTGATAACGAGTCATTGCCAAAGTCGTCGTCACTAGCATTTGATAGACCCTCAGGAAATTTTCCATAACTTTTTGCCATGATATCGAGGTAAAGCGAGACTAGTGGCATTTGGAAGCTAAATCAGTGGCCTATCTTTGGATCGGTGTAGATTTTGAAAATTTTGGGTATTACAATATCTCTCTTGGGACCATTCATCCTCAAATGTAACTGACTACGCTGAGAGATTAAGTAAAAGCTAAAAGTTTGCGCGGAACACTTACGAGCTGAATCATGAACTGATATTTGAATTTGTGATTGATGCATGAACTGAAATAAACTCATGAATTCATGCTATGACATAAAAATAGCTGGATGGATGAGTTAGAATGAAAGAATTAATTAATTAGGTAAAATATTACCTCGTGTTGGGATTGAGTTTGAAGAGAAAAATGGGGGTACTTGGTGATCATATCTTCCTTTGCTTCCAAAGTAGTTCTCTCAACTGACTAATTTCTCCATAGAAACTTTAATGAAGTGACCTTTTTATTACTCAACCTACAAACCTGGAGAACAAGGATATCAATTGGGACCTCTTCATAAGAGAGGCTATTTTCCACACCGATTCTTTCTAAAAATACTACTGATACTAGGTCACCAGTGCATTTCTTTAACAAGAAGAAATGGAAGACTGGATGCACTTATGCTAATTCTATAGGAAAATCTAACTCATTGACTACCTTACCATAACGACTCTAAATCTTGTAAGGTCCAACATAGCATGGACTGATCTTCCACTTCTTACCAAATCTCTTAACCCCTTTTAAGGGCAAAATTTTCATATAGACAAAATCACTTACATCAAACTCAAGATCCCTTCTCCTCACACCTGCATAAGATTTCTGACGACTTTGGTCCGTCTTCATCCTTTATCTAATAAGATAAACTTTTTCCTTTGCCTCATGTACTAAATCTAGCCCTAACAAAGCAGCCTCACAAACCTCAAACTAACCAATAGGAGATTTACACCTCTTGCCATAAAGAGCCTTAAATAGGGCCATCTAAATACTAGAGTGATATCTATTATTGTAAGGAAACTCAATCGGACGCAAGGGATCATCTCAAATACCCTTGAAATAAATTACACAGTCCTTAAATAGATCCTTTAAGGCCTAAACGGTCCTCTCATCCTGATTATTTATCTGTCAGTGAAAAGTTGTACTATGATGAACTTGGGTACCACGACCCTTTTGAAAAGCCTTCCAAAAATGAGAGGTATGCTGGGTTCCTATATCTCAAATAATGGTCAAAGGAACTCCATACAGTTTCACGAACTCCCTAATTAGAGTCTGGCATAGTCTTTGGCTGAATCTAAAGTATTAACTAGCAAGAAATGAGCTGACTTAGTTATTAATCCACAATAACCCAAATAGAATCATGCGAACGATGAGTATGAGGCAACCCAATGATGATGCCCATATTCACTACTACCCACTTCTAAGTAGGAATACTAAATTCCTAAAGCATACCACTAGGCCTTTAGTGCTCAACCTTAACCTATAGGCAATTTGGCCAATTAGACACGAATTCCATAATATGCCTCTTCATGAAATTCCACTAATAGACTTTCCATAAATCACGATACATATTAGTGGCTCTTAGGTGAATATAATATCGAGAATCATGATCTTCCTCTATCAGTCACTGACTCAACTATCCAAATTCAAAACATATAATTTGCCTCGATAATAAAGTACAAGATCCCCCCTTGGGAGAAAATCTCAACCTTCTTCAACCTAAGAAAAATAGGATCTCTATCTTAATGTTCCCTTACTTCAACAACCAAAAAATATTCAAAATCATTATGAACTAAAACACTACCTTTGGCCGATTCAACCAACCGATCTCCCAATCTCTCAAAATGATGAACCTCACGAGCTAACTCTTTCTTATCATTCTCCATATGAGCAGCACTACCCATAAACAATCTACTAAGGGAGTCAGCCACCATATTAACCTTATCGGGTGATATAAGACAGTTAGATCATAATCTTTCAACAACTCTAGCCACCTTCTCTAATAAAAATTTAGATACTTTTAGGTGTAAACATATTAATGACACTTATGATCATTGAACACAACAACATGAACCCCATAAAGATAATGCCTCCAAATCTTTAAGGCAAAACTAACCGATGCTAATTCAAGATCATGAGTCGAGTAATTCTTCTCATAAGGTTTAAGTTTTCTGGAGGCAGATCCTATAACCTTGCCTCTCTATATAAAAACACACCCACGACCAACTCTAGAAGCATCACAACATACCACAAAACCATTTGAACTCTCTGGTAGAGTCAAAACTGGGGCAAAGGTGAGTCGAGTCTTCAATTCCTAAAAACTCTTCTCGCAAGAATAGGACCACTGGAATTTGAGTTTCTTCCGAGTCAGTCTGGACATAAGAGAAGCAATAGAGGAAAATCCCCATGGGAGAAGCAATAGAGGAAAATCCCTTAACAAATCGTCTATAGTAACTAGTTAAACACAAAAAACTCCTAAGTCTGATCGATATATGGGTCTAGGCCAATTCCTTACTACTTCGTTCTTTTGAGGATCAACTAGAATTCCTTCAATATAAATGATATGACCAAGGAATATTAGTGATTTCAACCAAAATTCACACTTTTTGAACTTAGAGAATAACTGGTGATCCTTAATAGTCTGTAAGACAATCCATAAGTGATCTGTATGTTCACCCTTACTCTGATATTATACAAGGATGCCATCTATTAAGACTATAATGAACAAGTCCAAGTACTACTTGAACACCCTTTTCATCAAGTCCATAAAGGCTACAGGAGCATTCGTTAGTCTGAGAGACATAACTATAAATTCAAAGTGACCATACAGAGTCTTGAAGACTATCTTTAGGACGTCACATTCTCTGACTCAAAGCTGATATAAATTGAAATTAAGGTATATCTTAAAAAGAAACTAGAACCTTGAAGTTGGTCAAAGAAGTCATTAATCTTAGGGATGGGATACTTATTCTAGATTGTGACCTTATTCAACTGACGGTAATCTATGCACATTCTAAGAAAGCCATCTTTCTTACAAATAAATAGAATTGGGCACCCCATGGAGAGATACTCGACCTGATAAAACCCTTATCTAAGAGATTATTTAATTGTTCTTTCAATTTCTTAAGCTCGGTTGAATCATTTTTGTAGGGTAGAATTGAGATACACTGGGTATCTTGAAGGAGATAAAATCTAAAGTCAATTTCTCCCTTAAGAGGAATGCTAGGAAGATCTCCAGGAAACACTTTTGGAATTTAATTCACTACTGGAACTGAATCAAGACTCAGAATTTTAGAATTTATGTCTTTGACTCAAACAAGATGATAGATGCACCCCTTGGAAATTATTTTCCTTGCCTTAAAGAAATAGATAAATTGACTTATAGGCACTGAGGTACTACCCCTCCATTTTAATACAGGCTCATTGGGAAACTTAAACTGACCTAATATATTTCCACAGTAATCTGAGACATAGAAAGAGTGGAGCCAATCTATGCCAAGAATAACATCAAAATTGGTCATCTATAATTCTACCAGATTAATTGAACTGACTTTCTAGTATACTATAACTGGGTAATTTTAGTATAGCAATTTGACTATGACTGAACTACTGACTGGGGTCGAAACTGATAAGGGCTCTACTAGGATTTCAATACTGACACCAAAATCTACTACTATAATGGGAGTTACAAAGGAAAATGTAGCTTTAGGATATAGTTGCGCATACAAATAGAGGTGAAAGACTTGTAACATACAAATAACTGCATCAGGAGAACCCTCCTAATCCGTTCGAGTATAAAGGTCATAAATACTATTATGGTGTTGTCTACTGGTTGCATTAGAATTAATACACTGCTGAGTCAGACAACTTGCTAGAATGGATGAGGTTTTAGGTTGATCCTGTTGACGAACATCCTTACCCTTATGCGTAACCACTGGGCACTCCCTTATCCTGTGGCCTGACTTACCGCACCTAAAATAAGCATCACTACCGGCCATGCACTCACCCTTATGGTTCCTACTAGATCTCTTGCAAGATAGGTTGGTATGACTACTATTCATGCTACCATGAGACTTAGAGCCTGGTGCCCTATCATGACTATTCTATCTAAAACTTTGGCACTGGAGCACTAGAAGTTGATGGGGCTGTGATGAATATTTCTGGTGGAACTAAGAATGATTCCTACCGTTTGACCTCAGTTGAGAGAAATTAAAGCTACTAGTTCTAGCCCTATTATTTTCCCTTTACCTTTCCTTGATTTTCTCCTATTTGATTTGTTGGACATGAACCACAAATTGAGAGATATCCATCTCCTTAAACAACATGGCCATTTTAAACTTCTTAACCATATCCTTAGAGACACCATATACAAACTTACTCATTCAGGCCCTAAAATCATCCACCATAGTTGGAGCATACCTTGCTAAGTGAGTAAACTCAAGTGAATACTCCTTAACACTCATACTGACCTATTTAAAGTTGATTAAATCCTACACTTTGGGTTTGTTCAACTCAATAGGAAAGAACCTATCCAAAAATCCAGCAACAAACTTATGCCATTCTACTGGCCCCATACGTACACCACTATCTTTATTCCACTACTCGAACAAAGTATGAGCCACTTCTTACAATTGATAAGAAGGTAAATCAACACTTAGAGTAGAAGTAAAAGCAATGATATCAGTCACCTTTTGAACATCATCTAACATTTGTATGGATCTTTCTCAGACTTAGACCCAAGAAATATTAGCAGATCCATTTGAGTGAAATTCGAGATTCTAGATACTACTGTATTTACTACTGGGTTGGTTCGGATAATAACCTACTGGTTGTTTTAAGCATTCATAGATTTGGATAGAACTATGAAAGCAGAGTTGAACTCGGCATGAGAGACCTAATCATTCAGAGGGTCTTTGGGAATAAGCGGTGGTTTTTGTTGGTTACCATTCCTCCTTTTGTTAGTTCTCTTAGGAGGAATTTTCTATAAATGGATAGATGATGAGTTAGAAAATAAATTTTAATAGAGTTTTCATTGTATTACATGACATGAATTATGAAAGAAGTGAGACCTTCCTAAAATATTTTATAGCCTTTTGCTCATATGGACAGCATCACACCCATGGACAAGACTCTAATTAACGCTACTTTCAAACACCCTAGGACACTTTAAACCTGCTTCTCTGATATAGAATTTTTAACAACCCGAGACTTACCCCTAGTTGTAACATTCTTCCTAAGGTTACAAGTGACCCCAAGTTACCCATGAATTAATAATGAATAAAGTAATAAAACACTAGGCATAAGCTAACTAAAATAACTAGTGGAAACCATAGTAATGTAAAATAAAATACCTAATAAAATTGGAAATATAATAAAGAACAATCTAACAACCAATTATGTTAAAGTCTAAACATCTATTTGAAAGCCTCTACTCATAATGAGTTGTTGGGACAAGACCCCAACTAACTCTGACTAACTGAAATTGAAATAGACTGATAAAAAAATAAAGAATTGATAATGAGTCCTCAAATGATGAGGACTCACCAAAAGCTACTACTGAATATGGCGTGGGAACGTTCTAAGTGTAATTTAGGTACTAAGAATCCGAACCTATATTATGAGACAATATATCATAAGAAAGCACGTGATCAGTTCTATGAATGAACTGAGTATGTGAGATGGGAAAACTAACATAAAATAAACATGAATGTATTAACATGTACACTAAATGCAAAACTAAGTATAAACATGTGCTGTATAAAATTGAATATTATATAACTAAATATCTGAATACTTGGTCAAGCAAACCTGAGCTGAACATTAATTAAAAATAAACTGAGGACTGTAAGATTTAAAAATAACCAGCCTACCCAATTTGAGAAAATTAGGGTCCAACCTAAAACCCAGTTTGAAGGGTGCTAGTACCTTGCCAAAGGTACCAAACTAGGTGGCGCAGATCCACTAAACTAATTTCCCGAGGGACTAGGGTGTTAGTCTTAATAGAAAGGTTACCCCTTTATAATCTATGATGGTGCCGTAGTTCTAGAACTTAGGTACTTCTATTAATGGTCTCAGTCCTAAACTAGATGGAAGAGCCTTCATCCCTACATTCTCTAGGTGGTAAGTACCACTCCCAACTAAATGACACTTAAAACTAATATATATATATATATATATGTACATATATACATACATACATATATATATACACATATATATGTGTGTGTGTACTTAATATAGGAAAGTCTGGAAAATAGCAATATAGCATAATCTAAAGTGATCAAAACATGTCAACTGGCTCATGCATAAAATCCTAGGTATCAGCTGTTCATAACCCACCATCTTTGTCTAATACAATAGAACATGATGATAATTTAAAGCTAATCATAGTGGAGAATTTTACAAAACATATCCCAAACTTAATAATGTATCAATAATTGGGAAATTCATGATTTTTGAACATAAAAGATGTCACTCCTTTTGGAAGACATGTATTTATGGCATAATTACTAAGTAAATTAAGTAAATTAAAGAAAACTTCATATTTTATTTGGAACCCAAATTGATGGGAAAGTAAAGTTGAGGATTTAAAAGGTGTTTGGGACACAATGGGTGGAAGGGACCCATTGGTGAAACCCTATGTACCTGAAGTGAAAGCCTTGGAGAAAATCTATGGAATTTTGAGCTTAGGATGGAGGTACTATAGCTTGCTTTTAGATATAAGAGAATCATTTATTTTTCTATTGTGGATTGATTTTACTTTTAAATAGTAAATTAGGGAATTTTAGGCTTATATACCACTCTTAAGGAATCCTAAACAACATGGGTTAGGAGTTATTAGAATGGGAAAATACTAAACATCCTATTTTTAATTATTCAGGAATTTCTAGTAAGCAATCGTCAAAACTTGGGTAACGACTCATTACAACTGGTCATAAGTCATGCTTAAGGTTTTGAGTTCTGAGTCTTTTTTATTTTGAAAACAACTCTCCTTCTAATTAATTATTAGGTATAATCACAGGTCATTAGGAGAATTCATGGTCAAATACTTGATTTATTGACTTTTTTCTATTATGATGATTGGACAACCTAATGATTTATTAGTACTGATACCGAGTTATATTCTGGACTCATCACCATTGGGCTAAAATTTGGGATCCTTCACTATTATGGAAATGGCTCAACACAATGACTCATTATGAATGATAATAGGTCATTGCCATAGCCACTGTCACTAGCAATTGATAGACCCTCAGGATGTTCCATAAATTTTTTCCACAATATCGGGTTAAAGCAAGACTAGTGATATTTGGAAGCTAATTCAATGGACTATCTTGTGATGGGTCTAGAGCATAAAAATTTTGGGTATTAGATTGGGTTGGCCAAATGACCCTACTAGTACAATGTGTTTTCTTGTGTGTTGATACTACACTTGCATAATGGTTATAGAAAGACTTTAGTTATGATTCTAGCGGTTGATTTAAATTCAAAGGTAAGCTATATTATTCAGGCTACCGTAGATTCTTCTATTGATGTTTTAAGTCCCTTCTTCTAGACTTATGCATCTTCTTATATTTTCAGGGTTGCATCCTCTTTTTGACACTCTATAGTAGTTTTTGTTCGAACGACTTTTAGGTTCTAGGGGTCCTGTAAGTACAATATTATTTTTACTTTTATTGTGCTTATGTTTTATTTCAACATTGGATATGGTTTGGATTAATAGAATTTATTATATGTTTACTTTTGGTAGAGTATTGATTTATGTTAGGGTTAGTTGGTTCTCCTACCAAATGGTTAGTATGGGTGCCACTCACGGCGGGTTTGGGTCATGACAAATTTGGTCTTAGAGCATAGTTTTATATTTCTTAGTGTACCAAATTGAGTTTGGTTGAGTCTTGCAAAATAGTTTAGATACATTCATACTTTTCTTTGAGAGTCTATAAGATCTTAGAAAACTATCAATTTCATTCCTTCTTCATGCTACAACTTAATTCTAATTGGTATCTAAAGATCCAAGTTGGTATCTAACTCTCTTTATTCTTTTTTCCATATTTGGTGAACACTAGGTCCAATGGAGCAGGATCAATAGTCCCAGCACTGACAGCTTTAGCCACAGAGTTAGTTGTTTGGTAAAGAGGAAAAAAAAGGTAAGGGAAGAGGATTTAGAGAGCAACACTCACTACGGGTAGAGCTCAAGTGGCTAATGACCAGACCTGTCAGAGTTTAGTATTTCCACCCAGAATCATTTTGATTAGGTTGAGGTAGTGAAGGATGGTTTTGCATCAGAGGTAGAAACACTAGTAGGGATGCAACTCTTCCTCTTGTGTATTTTGAATTTATTCAACAGGTTTTAGCTTTTTGTACTAGGTTGGATGGTACTAGATCCACCCCCACTATACCAAATTTTTAGGTTTTGAGTGGTTATCCCACTGTTTCTTTAGCTGCCAGAATGTATGAGGTTTTGAGTATAGATGTGCATCCCTATCTTGTGTTAGGACTTTTCATGACCAGAATCGAGCATGAGTTGTTCACTAAGTTTTTTAAAATAAAGCCTCTTTTATTTTATGGTACTGGGACATAAGATGCACATGAGTTTGTTATTCACGGATATGAGAGACTTCACAAGTTGGGTATTTTTCAATAACATGGTGTTAAGTTCATGACTTTCTAACTACAAAGGGATGCCAAGCAGTGGTGGATGGCGAATGTGGAGTGCCATTCACCAGTTTTTCCTCCATTGACTTGGGATTAGTTTCATTCCCTATTTTCTAGAAAATCATATGCCTCTTACTCTTTGTGACCATAATAAGGATAAGTTCTTGGCCTTTTAACAGCGTAGCATATCAGTTACAGATATAGGGACATGTTTAATGCTTTGTATCGCAATGCTACCCAGCTGTTATGCACTAAGAAGGAGAGGATTTGGTTATATGTTAAGTATTTGTACACTGTTCTTCAAGTTTTATCTATTCATATGACTTCTACTGAAATAATCTTCAATGATATATCTGACTATGTGAAGAGGCTTGAGGGAGTTTAGTAAGCTGGTTAGGCTGAGATATTGGCCATGATGTCCTAAAATGAAGGAAACTTCAATGGTACATATTTGAGGGGCCACAGTTGGTAGGCTCATCCAGTATACCCATTTAGTTAGCATTTCTAGCTTCTATCATGGTTCCAATAAGGTCATTTTCCTAGTTGCTAGTTATGAGGAGTAGTAGGGCTTCTTACTCTTGTACTGGTTATCTTTGTCTTGATCAAATGTTATTATTATGGTGATGCTATTCACTTAAAAAGATATTTCTCTTTCAAATAGTCAGGTGGTCAAGCATAGTAGTAAACTTAGGCTATAGTTCTAGAAGGTAAATATAGAGGTGGTAATGACAGGGGTCATCGACAGAGTGGACAAAGCTATTAATAATATGGTTGGTGTGGCCAAGGAAATAGTGGTGCAGGTAGAAGTAGTTGTTAGCTAGTGAGGGAGTTATCCTAAATTGATGACCGGTCTCACTAATATGCCTTTCTTGGAAAGTCTGACGCCAAATCCTCTAATGAAGTTATTATAGATACTGATGTACCGGATCATGATGGTATATTTTGCATCTTCGGTGATGGATAATTGCATGTTTTCAAGCAATAGTTGGTTTTTTTAATGTGTTTTGTGCTTTTTTTCCATGAATAAAACTCAAGGGCAATAAAATAGAAATTTGAGCTAATGATGTTAGTGATTAAGTGCTTGACAAGCTATCAGTGCCTTGATAAACTGTCGATCTTTCCATCAACAATAAGAAAAAAATATAGGAAAAATTGAAGTTGGGTGATGGTCCAACTAACGGGCCGTCAAGGCTATTACGAATCATCACCTAAGACATCACATTAAATCAAAAACTATGGGAAAGTTAAGCCAAGCAATGCTTAGGCTGACAGACCATTAGGCTAGCGATGCACCGTCACTAAGGTTCATGATGGCATCAAAATAGATCCAATCTAGTGATGGTTGATGATTCATCTAATCAGCCATCGCCCACCTAATAGACCATCACCTAATCTATAAACTGTGATGTGGAAGCCTAGATTTGAAATTAAAACACCCACTCTATTGGAGCCTATAAATATGTAGCATAGGGTTTAGAATTAGCATATTTAGATATTAAGCTGATTTTATAATGCATGTTGTTCTTGAGAAATGAGTTTTGGAGTTGGAAAGACAACACTCTTTGTTTGAACTTAGATTCAACTTCTGAATTTCTACTTTGTATGTCCTAATTGTTATATTATAAAATCAAGCCTATTCTTCTATTTTCTTGTCATGTGTGTCTAAAAATCCATAGATAGGGTAATGGGATCCTTTGTGGAAATTCACTTCTAGGGTTATGTGTTGTTGAATTTATACAACTGGTTTTGATTATATTACTTTTCTCTTTAGTTTAATGGGTTTTATTGGTTGCAAACTTTAGAATAAGTCCTAGAACTTAACTTGCTTGAGTAAAGAAGTTAATGTTGGGAAAAGGGATTAGTAACAAGAACTTGGAATTTTCAACCTCTAAATAAGATTAATACTTTAACCAAATTAGTCTGTTGGGGATTACACTAAATTAGTATTTCATCACCTTAAGTTTGAAATAATTAAAGTAAAAACCATCTTTGAAGGTTGTGAAACACTTTGATAGAGAATTGACATCAATTTCCCTATAATTGCACATATTGGTATAAATTTATATGACCCATAGTTCAGAAGTGATTGAACATCATGGTGCTAGTTGGATCTTTCTTGATCATGATACGTTGTAGAAATTACTTTGGTACTTTGACATAAGAAAAATCAATCATTTATTTCATAATACAATCCCCCTTTTTCATGAGAACTAATGACTAATCATCAATTGGATACATAACACTTTATTAACACCTTATTCCTTGTGGAATTCGATCCTAACATTTGTCGGGTTATATATTTGAAAAGGAACGCTTACACTTCTTTAAATGGAGTTGTAGTTTGGGCATATCAAATTTTTGCAGCATTGCCAGGAATACGATTGTACTTAAGTTTATGTGCGTTAATTGACTCTTAGTCTTATATCCTAATTTTACTTCTATTTGATTCTATGAACATGTCATTCAAGTGAACCTCTACTATATTTTGATCTTGAGATCTGTCACAACCCAAACCAGGTCCTAGCAATGACGGGTATCTCAAGTCTGCTGAGGACCGGAGGCCACCCCCTTAGACTAGCCAAATAGAACACAATAGAGATAACACCAGTTGAATTTCAAAAATACAACAAAATCAACTAGAAAAAGAATTTAAGAATTTTGATACATCCCAATCCACAGAAATCTGCAAAGCCTCTAAACAGACCAAAAACCAATCTAAGTTGGGAGATACCCCTGATGATAGCCAAAAGAATCCAATAGAAGTAATCTACTAAATAATTGAAATAAGTCCTTAAAATGATAACCCTTCGGGAGAATGGAAGATAACAACTCAAAGATGGCTGCTGACAACCCAAAAGTCCTATCACTGCGCTGGAAAAGTAGAAGTGCTTCCATTTCCTGCATTGCGTGGGTAACAATGACCGAGGATGATTAGTAGGGTGAGCGCTAGCATGTAAATCAGGGAAGGGATAAAATAATGCCATAATCAACAGTTTAAAATTATCCAAACCAACACACACAACCATATGAATATACATGTACGTAAATATAACATGTAGGGGTAAGGAACAAGGCTTAGCATGAACTTTAAAACATTAGCCTGGACAGTGTAGCTCAACCATGATAAAAAGGCACCCACGGACTTAGCTCTCTTTGATGAAAAGGCCCCAGTTCGTGTTAACCAGACAAACTAGATAATAATCATATATACATAAGTACTACTGGGGACTCGAACATCTTGGTCATATATAAAGGGTGACATGAACACATAGTTATTTAACAAGGGTGACTCAAAGACCCGATCATAAGCAAGGGTGACACAAAAAACAAACAATTTAGACCCGCTTGCTGGCAAATGTAATTTCCAGTATTGGTCCATAGGTACCTCCACTTTCACGGCCCAACTACACAAACCCCTTTAAGCCTAATTAAAAATAAGTTTCATATAACCTATTTATTGAGACATGATACACATCAAGCATACACTGTTGGTATCATCATACCAACTACACTTTCAAGGTAATTTCATCATGGAATTACAAATACATTAACTAAGGGGAAAGACCTCCTTTTTTCATTAAATAAAAACCATTATGTATTGATAACCTCTTTACATCATGCAATGGTTTCTGAAGTAGTTCAATGTGCATACCTTCATGTTAAAGACAAGTTTCACAAGATTGGATTGAGGATATACCAATTACAATATTCAAAACCATCAATTTGGGGAATCCACGACCCCCATTCCAATTAGCCATACCCATGCACCCCAAATAGTTCAAAACTTTTAATTTAAACCATGAATCATTTATAAAAGCCATGGGGAAAACAATTTATTCATTGAACCTCAAAAACCCTCAACCCACATTTGTAAACAACATTTAATCTGTAAGACCCCGTAAAACTCTAATCTTAATTTAGTCTATTAATGTTTGTCAAGGGGTCCCAGACTTAGAATATTTTGGCTAAGTATCAAGACTTATTTTTATTTTTAGACTTCAAGGGTTGGAAATCTTATTTTACGACCTTTACATCCATTAAAGGTCGATATTTAAAATAACTCATGATAAAGAATATCTATAGGGGTTCCCGAACGAGTGTCAGATTTTTCAAACCTCTTTTAGACCTGTCTGAAATTCTAAAAGAGTGAGTCGGCACGATGTTAGAGCGTTGTATTGCCAATCGCGTCGACAGATAAAATTTTTCTCAACTTAAGGAAATTTCCAATGAACTGATGTGATGTCGGTACAGCACGTCGGTTATCGCATTGGTACCCTCGACGCACTGCGTCGGATGCAGCATCACTGGGCATATTTTTCTATCTTTTAAACCTACATCTTTAAGGGTAATTAGGTCCTTTTCCTTGACCTTCAGCCCTCATAACACAATTTATCCCTCTTTTAGGAAAATATACTCATTAGTTCACAATTGCTCAAGAATAAGAAAATCCTAGGTGATTAATTTCAAATCAAGAACTCAAAATTTCTCTATTAACTTTCCAGAATTCTTAAACAAAGGTATGTAAAGTGTTAATCCAAGGGTCCCTTCCACCCTTGGAGCTAAAGAAACCTTTTTCAAAATATGAGTTTTGAATTCCATGTTGTGGGTTTGATTGTACATATGTAAATATTGTGTTATACTTTCCAAGATTGAATCTTTATTGAATTTTCATGACTTTATGATAGTATGTGGATAGAAATCCTTAAATTTAAAGTGCTTGTTATAGCCATGATGTATTAGTTATTGATTTATGCCCTAGAAAAAGTTATGCCTTCTATGTGTTTGTTAAAATGCCTAAGTGAATAAGAATTTTGTATTATGACCCATTTGTGATCCAAATGGTGAACTCATGATGTACCCACATGTTCAAAAGGTCTTCCATGATAAAGCTATGTTTTGTAATGATTTGAGGAAATGTTCATGAGATTGAAATTGTGAATTTATGATATATTGCAAGCTTTCCTATCCATGTACAAGTTTATAACCTCTAAGTGCTTGTGAAATCCCTCGATGATTGTATTGTGAATTGATGACTATTGTCACATGTTCAAGATTGTTCATGCTTTATTATTTTCATGCTATAGAGTCCTAGGGGTATTTAATACCCAACAATTTAGTTGTGTGCCTAGAGCCAGTGTCAGTTTTTAAGATACTCTCAGTCAAGCCATGATCATTATAATTTAATCAGTTACAAAACTTAGGAAAACTCAGTAATCTCAGAGCCAGTCCAGTCCCAATTATTATTTAGTTAAGTCCTTAGTAAAGCTCAGTCAGTTATCAAAATTCAGTAGGATTCCGTCAGTCAATAGAACTCAGTGAACTCACTCCAGTTCAGCTCAGTATAATAAGTTCAGCATCTATTTAGATGGGAGTAGGATTCAGCACTAAGTGAACCCAAGTATGGGAACTCACCTGCTAGCAGAGGGTGTGATTCTTAGAAGCAATTCTTGCATTCCAGAACTACGTAGCTAGCGTAGGTTGAGACATATAACCTACTAGATGAGGGTTGATGAGGTGGATTAACCTGGTAGGTGAGGGTCCTACTATTCTCGTTAGGGTTATGGATAGTTGAGGGTCACTCAAAGCTTGTCCTTACCAGTGGTTCGGTATTGACACCCTTTCAATTGGGGTTACAAATTGGACCCTTACTTAGCTATATTAACTTATTTAGGGCATGTCGATTAGATGACTACCTCTTATAGTCTTAGTCTAGGTCTTCAGAAAAGAACTCAGATAGTTCTCCAGATATCATGACTGTCAGATACAATTACTCAACTCAGTACAAAACTCAACTAGTTATATCAGAATCAGGATTGTTCAACACAGTCACTCAGTTAACTGTATATCTGTTATCAGTTATATCAGTTGTTAGTAACCCAATTTATCAATATCCAGATTCAGTATTCAGTGCTATTATAAATCTCAGTTATAGTTCATGTATTTATGCATGCATTCTCACACAGTCATGTTCATGTTATTCAGTAAGTTATAGTTCATGTATATGAACCCTTGCACTCATCCTACCTCACTTTGCATACTACTACATTCTCACATACTGACATATACTTTTCTCTGGAGTTATGGTGTCTTATACCATAGGTTTAGAAGCACAAGCTCAAGAGCACCCTTAGCAGTTCAGATTCAGTCAGCAGTAGTAGATGTAGTAGTGAGTCCTCATCCTTTGAGGATATTCTTTCATTTCATTATTTCAGTACTTCAGTACTTAGTTTCTTTTAGCAGTTGGAGTTAGTTGGGGACATGTCCCATCAACTCCTTATTCAGACAATTTAGAGGTTTTTTCTTGCTATAGCATGTTCAAACAGTTATTTTAATTTTAGTATTGATATACCTTATTTTAGTATTGAACTTTATGGAAGTTCAGCCCATTATTCTGCATATTTTTGTATTATTTTATAGTTATTACGGCAGGTACCAGTCATGGGTTAGCTTGTGATCCTTTGAGATTATGAGAATCGTATAGCATCTGAGTTACCAGATTCAGGGCATTACAAACTTGGTATTAGAGCATAAGGTTCAACAGTGTCCTAGAAAGTCTCAAAAGATACATCTAGTAGAGTCTTTTGTATGGGTGTGTTGCGCGCTACACATATGGACATAAGGCTATGAGATGTTTTAGGAATAGTTTCTCTTCTTTCAGGATTCATATCTTGCGAGTGTGAATGATCTCAAATTTAACTTTTAGTCTAATATAATACTCTCTTTCATTTATAGAACATGCCTCCCAAAAGGACTAATGAAAGAAGAACCGAGAATCAGTTAGCACCTCAGCCTGTCTAGCCAGATCCCCTGGATGAGCATGTCTCTCATGCCGAATTTAGAGTTACATTTACTACTCTTGATAATTCAGTTTCTTCCCAAAACGAACATCCAACAACTATTTTGGCCAATCCAGTGGCCAACTCTGCTGCAGCTAGGATTTAGGAATTCACCCAAATGAATCCTCCATATTTTACCGGATTTAAGATAGATGAGGACCCTTAGGAATTCCTTTATTAGGTGCAGAAGGTTATAGATATCATGGGGTAACTCTAGTGAGAGTGATGAGCTATCTACATATCAGTTACAAGATGTGGTTCACATATTGTTCAAGTAGTGGAAAGCAGAGAGGGCCATAGATGCAAGGTCCATTGAATGAGAGGAGTTTTCCATTGCCTTCTTAGATAGATTCTTTCCCTTAGAGCTGAGAAAAGCTAAGGTGTTGGAGTTTATCAACCTCAGGCATGGAAACTTGATAGTGAAAGAGTATTCTCTCAAGTTTACTCAACTAGCTAGATACGCTCCTCATGTAGTGGCAACTAGTAGAGTTAAGATGAGTAAATTTGTTTTTGCAGTGAATGATAGTGTGGTCAAAGAGTGCAGGACTGCAACATTGATTAGTGAGATGGACATAGCCAAGATTATGATCCATGCTTAGCAGATAGAGGAGGAGAATATTAAGAAAAGAGAAAAGTAGAATAGAGAGCTAGAACAGGTAGCTTTAATTCAATCAGCCTAAGTTAGAGAGTAGTAATTGTTCTCAGTTTCTCCTAAAGTCTTTAGTTATAGATCCTTCCTCGTCTAGTGCCCCAGTTCCTAAGTTTAGGAATGGTAACAAAAATAGGGCGCCAAGCTCTAAGTCTTAGGGTAGTGTCAGCAGTGCTCGAACCTATAATATCCTAAATCTAGTAACCGAAAGGCTATATAGTGCGTATGACCCCGAAGGACCACAAGCTAACCCATGACTGATATATGTAACTAAACACTGAATAATATATTGAAATGATGCAGAATACATAAAAGTTATAAGGCAATAAGGTTCAAAACTGAATAGACATCTAATAAAACAATGTCTAAAATGGTATAACAAATACCAAAACAAATGTGAAGTAACTATCTAACATGCCATAGCTTGAAAGCCTCTAAAGTTTCTGAATAAGGAGTTGATAGGAAATGTCCCCAACTAACTCCGACAACTAAATTAAACTGAAAGATGAAATAGTAATGTAATCATCATGTCCTTAAAGGATGAGGACTCACAGTTGACTCTGACTGTTGAACTGGGATGCTACTGATGCTCTGGAGCTCGGACTTCTAAACCTATGGTATAAAACACCATAGCATAAATGCAACATTATTTTGAATATACTGGCATGCAAGTAAGGTAGGATGAATACAAATGGTTCATATATATGAAAAATACTAACTTATTGACTAACATAAATGTGAGAATACATGTATGACTATGTAACTATAACTGAGATCATGATAGGATTGAATATTGAGTCTACTAAAATTGACCCCTAAGTCGCTGATAAGTAAGAAAGACTGATAGTGTATTATTGAATGCTGAGGGACTGATACTATGTTACTGATACATGAATAACTATTTTTGATAATTCTGATTATGAAGAACTAGTCTGGTTGACTGTATCTGACAGTTCTGAAGTTGAATACTAATAACATGAGTTTTTAGAAATGATATAACTGATAACATGAGTGACTATCTCTGATAGTCCTGAATCTGATAGAACTAGCTGAGCTCCATATTGTATCTGCACTTGACTGTATCTGACAGTCCTAAAACCTAAAGAACTATCTGAGTTCTTTTACTGAGACTGAGACTGAGGCTGAGACTATGACTGAGACTGTGGGAGGTAATCATCTAACCAATATGCCCTAGAACTAAAATGGTGGGGTCCAACCTGTAACCCTAGCTTGAAGGGTGTCAATACCGTGCCACGGGTAAAGACCTACTGTGAGTATACCCTCCTTGATAGCGAGCTCTTTCATCAACCACTCCTAGTAAGTAACCTAATGAGATGTGTATATATATCCTTAAACGCGTAGGGTGTATCTCAACCTATACTGGCTATGTACATCTGGAACACAAGGATTTCTTCTAAGGATCACACCCTCCACTAAATAACAGGTGAGTCCCCATCCTTGGGTTCACTCGGTGCTGAATCCTACTTCCAACTGAATAGACACTGAACTGATTAACTAAACTAAACTGATTTAACTTAACTGAACTGATTTACTAATGGTATCATTTAGCGGAGCTAAAACTGAATTTATTAAGTTTCGTTGACCGACAGAATGCTATTGAGATCTGAGGACTGACTGAGAGTACTAAAGTTACTGAGACTTACTGGGAATATTGAGATCACAGAGGTTACTGAACTACTGAGATTACAGAGATTTCTGAGATTTCCTGAGTCACATAACTGATTAAGTTCTATGGATTGTGACTTGTCTAAGAGTATCATGAAAACATGACATTGCTCAAGGCATACATCTAAGTTGTCGGGTACAAGTACCCCAGGACTTGATGGAAAGAAACTGACATAGCATGTCTTACTCAAACACATGACCAACAACACAATTCATAATTCATATATTGAAACACTTCATCAAACAAGTGATATGTATAACCTTGTACTAAATGGGGATTTCATAATATCATGCTAGTTGGGAACTTTTCCTTCATATTGGCATTTAATCAAATATATGGTAGGCATAGTATATGTAAACAACATTGTACAACAATTAGACATCATGGTTCAATTCTAATTTCATCATTATAGGGTTTAATCGTAAGTTCACATGAATATATATCTATACTAATAAATTCCACATAAAATTGATCACCCAACATGGATTAGAATTCAATTAATAATTCTCAACATGAACAAAATAAACCAACATGAAACTCATAAAGAAATCCATAAACTTTAAATTGGAAAAGAGATTCTTAGGCTTCATGGACGTAAAAAATCCATGAATGAACACTACACATACCTTAGCTTGTGATTATATGAAGATTGAAGGAGATATTCTTGAAATTTGATGGTGAATTCCTTTGGAACTGAACCATCTATGAAAATCCTAGGGCTTGTTCTTGAGAGTTTTTTAGAGTAATTCAGTATAAGTTGCTGAATTATGGCCAAATAGTGTTATAAGGCTTATATAGGGTGGGAAATTAAACCTTTTAACCCTAGGACACGTATTTAATTTCTAAGAAAATTTCTTGATTTTTATCCTTGGCGCAACTCACCACTATCGCGCCAAGTCACTGAAAAGTAACAAATAGGAAATTGCACGGTGGTGCGACGCAGAGCTATCGCGTTGCCATCTTGTCTATGACCTGAAAGTTTGGTGCGATGCGCCACTACCATGGAGTAATACTGGAAATTGACAATTTCCACTTGAGCTATCTCTGCGACGCGTTGAACGCTCAGGTGATACACTATCTAACTAAAAAGGCTCTAACTCTTCACACGGGTGTCGTATTTAGGCAAATTTGGTATCGACAGAAAGCTTATTCGATTCCACACATGATAAAAAGTGAAAATACCATATGTATAAAAGTATATTCATCTTTCAACTAAAGCTTCTAACATTCTTGGGGAAATTTTTCAAGATAGGAAAAGTACAGGGTATTACAGAACCTATCCTCTTTGCCAGACTTATGGAAAGCACCATCAGGGTATTTGTAGAGATGAAAGTGATGTTTTTTTAGATGTGGCAAGCTAGGCCATAGAATTGGAGATTGTCCTCAGTCAGGTTTTCAGGGTCAGTATAACTGTTCCTTAGCTCAGTCTGATCGTCCAAATCAGCAAGGTGCCACTTCCAGCGCTACCAGTGGGCAACACCCTGATATAACTTATGCTCTTTAGTCTTGATAAGATCAAGAAAATTCTCCTGATATGGTCACTAATACATTACAGGTCTTTTATTTGTATGTTTGCTCTTTGACGGATCTAGGAGGTTCTTTATCTTTTGTTACTCCTTATATAGTAGTTGATTTCAGAGTCAGTCCCAAAATTCTAGCAAGCCCTTTTTAGTTTCTATCCCAGTAGGTAAAACTATCATAGACCGGCATGTATACAGGAACTGTTTGGTTATGGTATCTCAGAAAGTAACTTTAACAGACTTAGTCGAATTAGAGATGACTGATTTTGATGTCATTGTTGGCATGGATTGGATTCATTCCTGCTATGCCACAGTCAACTGTAGAAACAAAATTGTCCAATTTCGGTTTTCGAATAAATCTGTCCAAGATTAAAATGGTAGTACTTTAGCATTCAGGGGTCAATTTATTTCCTATGTACGGGCTAGGAAAATGATATCTAAGGGATATGTCTACCATATTGTGCGAGTCAGAGACTCTAGTTATGAAACTCCCAGTCTTGAATCAGTTCCAGTTCTGAATAAATTCTTAGATGTCTTTCTCGAAGATCTTTCCAGAATTCCTCCTGAAAGGAAAATAGACTTCGGCATTGACCTTCCTCCATATACTCAACTTATATCTATTCTTCCATGCAGAATGGCACCACCAGAACACAGAGAATTGAAGTAATAATTAAAAGATCTCTTAGATAAGTGATTCATCAGACCTAGTGTTTCCCTATGGGGTGCACCAGTTTTATTCGTGCGTAAGAAAGTCAGTTATCTCAGAATATGTATAGACTACCGTCAGCTCAATAAAGTCATAGTCAAGAATAAGTATCCACTTACCAAAATCGATGACTTGTTTGACCAACTTCAGGGTGTCAGTTACTTCTCTAAGATAGACCTCAGATCAGGTTATCATCAGCTCAGAGTTAGAGAATATGAAATCCCAAAGACAACCTTTAGGAATCGGTATGGTTGCTTCAAATTCTTAGTCATGTCATTTTGTCTTACCAATACTTCAACAAAATTCGTGGACTTGATGAACCATGTCTTCAAGTAGTACCTAGAAGTGTTCTTGATAGTCTTCATAGATGATATTCTTATCTAATCCCGTAGTGAGCATGATCATGCAGACCATCTCAGAATAGTATTGCAGACTCTCAGAAATTATTAGTTGTTCGCCAAATTTAGCAAGTGCAAATTTTAGCTAAGGTCTGTAGCATTCCTTGGTCATATCATTTCTGATGATGGTATTAGTGTTGAACCCTAAAAGACCAAAGCAATGAGAAACTGGCTAGACCTATCTCTCTAATAGATATCAGGAGTTTCTTAGGTTTGTATGGCTATTACAGATGGTTTGTTGAGGGATTTTCTTCTATTGCATCCCCTATGTCTAGATTGACTCATAAGAAAGTCAAGCTTCAGTGGTAAGATTTATATGAGAAGAGTTTTTAGGAATTGAAGACTCGACTCACCTCAACCCCAGTTTTGACTCTTCCAGATGGTTCAGATGAGTTTGTTGTGTCCTGTGATACCACAAGAGTAGGTTTGGGTTATGTCCTCATGCAGCATGGTAAGGTCATAGCCTATGCCTGTAAACAACTTAAGCCCTATAAGAAGAACTATCCGACTCATGATCTTGAGTTAACCATTATAGTTTTTGCGTTACATATTTGGAGGAATTATTTGTATGGGGTGCACGTAGATGTGTTCACATATCATAAAAGACTTCAATACGTATTCTCTCAGAAAGACCTTAATCTCCGCCAGAGAAGGTGGTTAGAACTTTTGAAATATTATGACATGAGTGTCCTTTATCATTCGAGGAAGGCCAATGTAGTGCCCGACGATCTCAGTAGACTGTCTATGGGTAGTGTTGTTCATGTCAAGGACAACAAGAAGAAGTTAGCTCAGGAAGTTCACCAACTCACCCAACTAGGTGTCCGGTTAGTTGATTCAATAGAAGGTAGTTTGTGGGTTAAAAATAGTTCAAATCCATGTCTAGTTTCTGAGGTGAAAGAAAAACAGGATAGAGATCCCATTTTAGTTAAGCTGAAAGAGTCAGCTAGAGATCAGAAGGTAGAGGTTATCTCCTAAGGGGGATATGGTGTGTTGCGTTGTAAGGGTCTTTTATGTGTGCCAGGTGTAGATGACTTGAGGCAATGAATTCTTGCAGAAACACATGGTGCACATTACTCTATTCATATAGGTGCCACTAAGATGTACCACAAATTGACGAAGATTTATTGGTGGAGTGGGATGAAGAGAGACATTGCAGAATTTATGGCTAAGTTTTCAACATGTCAACAGGTTAAGATCTAGTATTAGAATCCTAGTGGGTCCATGTAGGAGTTTAATATTCATACTTGTAAGTAGGAAAAATTGAACATGGACTTTGTGATGGGTTTACCTCGCACTCGTCGTTAGCATGATTCAATTTGGGTCATTGTAGATAGGATGACCAAATCAGCTCATTTCCTTCTAGTCCATACCTCTTATTCAGCTAAGGATTACGCCAAACTCTATATCAGGGAGTTGGTCCAATTACACGGTGTTCCATTATCTATTATCTCAGATAGAGGTACCCAGTTCACCTCTCATTTTCGAAAAGCATTCCAAAAGAATCTTGGTACCCGAGTTCATCTCAGTGCAGCCTTTCATTCTCAGACAGATGGTCAAGCTAAATGGACCATTCAGACCTTGGAATATATGTTAAGGGCGTGTGCAATTAATTTCAAGGGTAGTTGGGATAACCTCTTTCCTTTGATTAAGTTTGCATACAACAACAGCTATCATTCTATTATTCAGATGGCTCCATTTGAAGCTCTCTCCGGTAGGAGATACAGATCTCCAATCGGTTGGTTTGAAGTAGGTAAGGCTACATTTGTAGGGTATAACTTGGTATTCGAGATATTAGAGAAAGTTTAGTTGATCAGATAAAGGCTCAAGATATCTCAGAGTCGGAAGAAGTCATAAGCAGATGTGCACAGAAAGGATCTTGAGTTCAAGATTGGTGACTATGTGTAATTAAAAATCTCTCCCATGAAGGGAGTGAAAAGTTTTAGCAAAAAGGGAAAGTTTAGTCCCCGATATGTCTGTCCTTTTAAAATTCTTAGACGCTTTGGCAAGGTAGCTTATGAGCTCAAATTATCTTCAGATCTAGCTTCAGTCCATCCAGTATTCTATGTCTCCTTGCTAAAGAAGTGCATAAGTGACCCAGTAGTTGTAGTCCCTATATAGGGCATAGATGTTCAAAGCAGTCTGTTTTATGAGAAAATTCTAGTAGAAATATTCGACTATCAGCAGACTGAGGAACAAAGAAGTCCCTCTAGTCAAAGTTCTTTGGCGAAATCAGTTAGTTGAGGGAGCTACTTGGGAAGCAAAAGCAGACATGCAGGCCAAGTATCCTCACCTCTTCTCCGCAAACCCAGATTCAGCCTAAGGTAATAGCTTTCCTTAAGCTTATTCAGTTTTATGTTTAGAATTCAGTTACAAACTTGGTATCAAATACCATTTCATGTTCAGTCATATGTTCGTAGGCCAGTTCAGTCTTGTATTTATGCATCAAATATGCATTCTTAGAATGAGAAAACTTAGCTTATTAGTAATCCCAGTCATGTATTCATGAGTCAGTTATTCATACATCAGATATACATGTTTAGTATGAAAATTTAGTCTATCTGTAGCTTCATCCATGGAACCATGCATCAGATATGCATGTCCAGTACTCACTCTCAGTCTTCAGTTCTTCCCTCTTAGTCAGTCTTATTTGAGGATGAATGTTCCCAAAGGGGAGATATTGTAAGACTCCGTAAAACTCTTAGCTTAATTTAGTCCATTAATGCTTGCCAAGGGGTCCCAAACTTAAAAATATTTTGGATAAGTATCAAGACTTAGTTTTATTTTTAGCCTTCGAAGGTTGGCAATCTTATTTCGTGACCTTCACATCCGTTAAAGGTCGATATTGAAGTTAACTCATGATCAAGAATTTCTATAGGGGTTCTCGAATGAGTTTTGGATTTTTGAACCTCATTTAGACCTTGTTTGAAATCCCAAAATAGTGAGTTAGCACGATGTTGGAGCGTTACATTTCCAATAGCACCGACAGATAAAAAATTTCTAAGCTTCTAGTGAACTGACACGATGTCGGTGCGGTGCGTCGGTTATTGTGTTGGCACCCTCGATGCGCTGCGTCAGATGTAGCATCACTGGGGACGTTTTTCTATTTTTCAAATCCCCGTTTTTAAGGGTAATTAGGTTTTTTCCCACGACCTTCATCCCTTATAACACGAAATTTATCCCTCTTTTTGCTAAATATACTCATTACTTCACAATTACTCAAGAACAAGAAAACCCTAGGTGATTAATTTCAAATCAAGAACTCAAGATTTCTCCATTAAATTTTCAGAATTATTCAACAAAGGTATGTAAAGTGTTTATCCAAGGGTCCCTTCCACCCTTGGAGCTAAAGAAACCCTTTTCAAAATATGAGTTTTGAATTCTATGTTGTGGGTTTGATTATACACATGTAAATGTTGTGTTATACTTTCAAAGATTGAATCTTTATTGAATTTTCATGAGTTTATGATAGTATGTGGATCAGAATCCTTAAATTTAAAGTGCTTGTTATAGCCATGATGTATTAGTTGTTGATTCATGCCTTAGAAAAGGTTATGCCTTCCATGTGTTTGTTAAAATGCCAAAGTGAATAAGAATTGTGTATTATGACCTATTTGTGATCCAAATGGTGAACTTATGATGTACCCACATGTTCAAAAGGACTTCCATGCTAAAGCTATGCTTTTTAATGATTTTAGGAAATGTTCATGAGATTGAAATTGTGAATTTATGATATATTGCAAGCTTTCTTATCCATGTGCAAGCTTATAACCTTCAAGTGCTTGTGATATCCCTCAATGATTGTATTGTGAATTGATGACTATTGTCACATGTTCAAGATTGTTCATGCCTTATTATTTTCATGCTATCAAGTCTTGGGGTATTTAATACCTAATAATTTAGCTGTGTGCCTAGAGCCAGTGTCAGTTTTCAAGATACTCTCAGTCAAGACATGATTATTACAATTTAATCAGTTACAGAACTCTGTAAAACTCCAAAATCTCAGTGTCAGTCCAGTACCAATCATTATTCAGTTAAGTCCTCAGTAAAACTCAGTCAGTTATCAAAATTCAGTAGTATTCCATCAGTCAATGAAACTCAGCAAACTCAGTCCAGTTTAGCTCAATGTAATCAGTTCAGCGTCTATTCATATTGGAGTAGGATTCATCACCGAGTGAACCCATGGATGGGAACTCACCTGCTAGCAGAGGGTGTTATTCTTAGTAGCAATCCTTGCGTTCCATAACTATGCAGCTAGCTTAGGTTGAGACATCTAACCTTCTAGATACGGGTTGATGAGGTGGCTTAACCTATTAGGTGAGGGTCCCACCATTATCGTTAGGGAACCTAATAGATGAGGGTAACTCACAGCTTGTCCGTACTAGTGGTGCGGTATTGACACCCTTTCAATTTGGGTTACAGATTGGACCCCAACTCAGCTATATTATCTTATTTGGGGCATATCGGTTAGATGACTACCTCCCAAAATCTCAGTCTCAGTCTTCATAATAGAACTTAGATAGTTCTACAGATTTCAGGACTGCCAGATACAGTCACTCAGCTCATTACAGAACTCAGCTAGTTACATCAAAATCCAAACTGTTAGGCACAGTCACTTAGTTAACAATATATCTATTATTAGTTATATCAGTTATCAGTAACCCAGGTTATCAGTATTCAGATTCAGTATTCAGTGCTATCACGAATCTTAATTACAGTTCATGTATTGATGCATCCATTCTCTCACAGTCTTGTTCAAGTTATTCAGTTAGTTATAGGTCATGCATATGAACCCTTACACTCAGCCTACCTCACATTGCATACCAGTACATTCTCACATACTAACACATACTTTTCTCATACAGTATGTTGTCTTATACCATAGGTTCAGAAGCACGAGCTCCAGAGCACCTTAGCATTTCATATTCAGTCATCAGCAGTAGACATAGCAATGAGTCCTCATCCTTTGAGGATATTCTTTCATTTAATTATTTAAGAACTTCAGTACTTAGATTCTTTCAGCAGTTAGAGTTAATTGGGGACATGTCCTATCAACTCCTTATTCAGATAGTTTAAGGCTTTTTCAGACTATAGCATGTTCAGACAGTTATTTCAGTTTTGGTATTGATATACCTTATTTTAGATTTATTTCAGTATTAAACCTTATGGTAGCTCATCTCATTATTCCATATACTTCAGTATTATTTTACAGTTATTGCAGCAAGTATCAGTCATGGGTTAGCTTGTGGTCCTTTGGGATTATGAGCACCGTGTGGCATTCGGGGTACCAAATTTGGGGAAAAGTAACATGCCTGAGATACCAAGAATTACGGAGAGAAATTATTCATTGGACACTCTAATTGCCAATTCTTTAGAAAACTTAGGTGTTTTTGACCTAGGGAGTTGAGAATATTTGAGAGAGTATATTTGATGGTCAAGTATTGAGAACAGGGTCCCCAACATGTTTTATGGTCGGGGGTCTTAAGTGGGGAAAGAGGGAAATAACAAGAATGCCCCCACTTAAAAGTACAAAAAAAGTCGCCCAGTCACTATAAATCACCTTACTACTTGTGACATCTGGCTATGAGACGTAGGGTCCTAATTGTACCCTAAGCAGAATCTTGGACCATCACACTAGTTTGGTCATAAGTCACACCTTATGACTCGTGATCTCACCATAAAACTCGTTGAGTCTAGTCGTGATCAAGACAGAGAGTTTTGCACCAACATTGGTTTGCCTCTGAGTCGTACCTTACTACTTGTAATAAGTCCTTACGACCCATTAGGTGCAAATTGTAACCAAGGAAAAAACAAAGGAAAACTTCACTGGTCACCCAACGTTTGGGGTCCTATGATCCATATGGACACCATGCGACTCGTAAGGTGAGTTGTGGTTGGAGCAGTAAGCTCAAAACTCACAAATTTTTCAGATGCAAAAACCTGGGGTGTTACATTCCCTCCCACCAGGATCATTCAGCCCCGAATGATGAGACAAGGAATCCATTAGAATGATTTAATACAAAAACACAACCACTCTCCTTTAACAAAGACAAAAAATGAAGATATTAAGGAATACACATTTAATAAGCATGATTATCCAAACCAGGAAATAGGGATGAATATTTGTACTTTATGTCCTCTTCAGCTTCCCAAGTAGCCTATTCAACCTTAAGATTCGTCCATAGGACCTTCACCAAATCCATATCCTTAGTCCACAAACGCTAGACTAGTCTATCCAAAATTTAAATTGGGACTTCCTCTTGAGACAAGGAATCCAAAATGTCAACACTCTCTAAGGGGATAACTAAGGAAGGATCATCCTCACACTTCTTCAACATCGAGACATGAAACACCAGATGGATACAACCAAAACTTAAAGGGAAATCCAACGTATAAGCCACATTGCCCACTACCCTCAAGATCAAATACAGGCCAACATAATGAGGATATAGATTCCCCTTCATTCAAAACCTCATCACCCTTTTAATGGGAGATACCTCCAAGAACACACAGTCACCAACATCAAACTCCAACTCCCTATTCCTTACATCTGAATAGGGCTTTTGGTAACTCTGGGTGGTTTTAAACCTATACCTAATCACCTTCACCTTTTCCATGGCTTGATAGAATAAATTAGGACCAAATAATCTAGTCTCGTTAACTTTGAACCACCCAATAGGAGAGCACCATCTTCTACCATACAAAGCCTTAAATGGAGCCATCTGGATACTAGAATGATAACTACTATTATACACAAACTCTATGAGAGTAAAATGATTAACTCAACTACCACCAATGTAAATCACACAGGCCCTTAGTATATCTTTAAAAGTTTAAATAGTCCTCTCCACTTGTCCATCCGTCTGAGGGTAGAAAGTGGTGCTAAGGTTCACCTTAGTTCCAAAACCTCTCTGAGATGACAGCCAAAAGTGAGATGAGAATTGCGTACCTTGACCATATATAAAAGAAATCGGCACACCTTGCAACTTGATAATGTCCTGAATGAAAAGCTTAGCATAATTCTCTATAGAACAATTAGTCCTCACAGGTAAGAAATAGGCAAACTTGGTCATCCTATCCACAATGACGCAAATCGAATCAAACTAACTATGAGACTGCAAGAGACCAATAACAAAGTCTATGTTAATTACTTCCCACTTCCACACGGGTAACTCAACCTTTTAAGACAAATCACCAGGCCTCAAGTGTTCCACCTTTACTTACTGATAAACCATACACTTAGCCACAAAATTAGCTATATCTTTCTTTATGTTATTCTACTAATAGATCTCTTTCAAGTCATGGTACATCTTCGTCGAACTAGAATGAAAAGTAGACCTTAAATCATGAGCCTTAGACAAGATACTCTCATGTATCCCATCAACATCGAGAGAACATAATTTACCTTGGTACCTCAAGATACCATAACCACCAATCTCAAATGCCATGACATTCTGTTGACCCACATTAACCTTAATCTGCATCAAGATAGCTTTCACCTCAGTATCAAGAGGAGACTTCACCACCCCTTAAATGATCACCCTACCATCATCGGAATCCAAAAGACTAACTCTAAGATTAGTCAAATGATGAATATCCTGCACTAACCCTCACTTTTCAAAAGCCATAAGAGATAAGCTCCCCATATATAACCTGCTAAGAGTATCAGCAACAATATTAGATTTAATTGGGTGATAGTGAAGACTCATATCATAATCTTTGAGTAACTCAAACCATCTCTTTTACTTGAGATTCAACTCCTTCTGGGTGAACATGTACTGCAAGCTCCTGAGATCAGAATATATATCAACATGAATGCTATTCAAGTAATGACACCAAATCTTTAAAGAAAAAACTACAACCAATAACTCCAACTCATAAGTCGAATAATTCTTCTTATGCACCTTAAGTTGCATAGAAGCGCATGCCCTAACCTTACCATGTTGTATCAGAGCACAGCCCAGTCCCATACGAGACACATCACAGTACATAACAAAATCATTGGTACCCTCAAATAGGGTCAAAATTTATGCAAAAGTTAACTTTTTCTTTAATTTCTCAAACCTACCCTCACAAGCATTAGACGACAGAAATTTCACCTTTTTCTGAGTTAACTTAGTCAATGGAGTAGCAATTGAAGAGAAACTCTCCCCAAACCTCCTATAATACCTAGCTAAACCAAAGAAGCTCCAAATATTAGTTAGAGTTGTGGGTTTAGGCCACTTCGTAACCACTACAACTTTATGTGGATTCACCATGATCCCCTCACTAGAAACAACATGACCAAGAAATGTTACAACATTCAACCAAAACTCACACTTTGAAAACTTTGCATACAAGCGCTAATCCTTAAGGGTCTATAATACTATACGGAGGTGATTGTCATAATCCTCCTCACTCTTAGAATATACCAAAATGTCATGCATAAACACAATGATGAATAAGTCTAGAAATTAATTGACACGGCCCAAACTGAGGCCTTGTCGTAATTGACAATCCCAAGCCCAACCAGGACTAGGAACCACCCCCATTACCCAATCAAAGCACCATGAACATACTCTGAGTCGGCTGAAGTCTAAACGTATAACTAGAGAGCATATCCAACTATTTGGTGACTCTAGGACAAGTCTATAGCCATGACCAACCCGACCAAGGCTAACCAACTAATGTTCGATCAAACCAATGCTAAAACCCATACACCAAAACCTTATAATAATAATCCAATGGATGTATATATTTATAGATAAAACATAACCATTCCATACAATACCTAAGTCCACATTTTTTCATACAAAGCCTCTAGACCAACCAAGGATTACCTAGTCGAGACATACCCCCGACCATAGCCAAAAACCAAAGTCTATGAAATATAAGAGACATGTATAGTAAATGATGACACAAAATAGATGCCTTCCGAACTATTAAAACTCACAACTTCAATCCAAAAATGACTATCCCTGAATCAGATCACTAAGCAGGAGAAGTAGAATGGTCGGTCCCTGAATAGCGTTGGTATATAGCCACCTGAAGATGGGTTAGTGGGTGAACACTAGCATACACTCAGGATAAGGATAAAATAATGCCATTTATAAAACCAAGTAAAACCATCGATAATGCATACAATCATACATATATCTATATATATATATAAAACCATGTCGGGAAAGGGAACCAAGTTTAGCATGCCACTAAAACCTTTATCTGGGTTGTGTAGCTTTGCCATCCTAAATCACCCATTGGCTATATAGGTTCAGCCCATTGCTGAAAGGATCCCAGTGCGTGAAGCTGTACAACCAGGGAAGAATACCTTGAATGACTAGTACATCCCCCAAATATAGAGTGTGACATCATGCACACAGTCATCGAAACCAAACCTCACATCGGCAAATATGAGTTTCCAATTTTGATCCCCTTGGGAGCTCCACCTATCATGGATTTGCTACACACCTCACCATTATTGCCTAATTAAAACCATTACCAAGCAACAAACCAATCCAGTAACCATTTATTAACCAAGGCCATTAGTTGTGGTGTCGTCATACTAACTATACTTAAAAGTACTATCCATCTCCAACCATGTATAGGTTTAATGGATTCCATGTACCCTTCTAGTAACCATATTAAACCACTTGGGGGATTTCTATGCACCCCAAAAGCATAACCAATTTCATAGCCATATGGGCTTTACCATTTAATCCTTCCAAACTATGTACAACATTTATACCATTTAAAATAATTTCAAACCATTATGACCATGCCAAATGTTTAAAGGATTTATATCATTAAAAACATTTGAACTATACAAACCATCCAAATCCATTTAGGGTTCCATTACTAAACCAAACCATGAAAGTTCAATAATAGAGTAAAAATATTCTTTTAGGCATTTTATCAAACATATTGAGGGCATACCTTTACCCAGACAAAAACCAATGCATAAACCATCATAATTAGGGTTACTTAAGACTCATTTGTTAAACCATAACTAACATGTACCAACATATGCAAACCATTACCAAATATGCAAAAATATAGTTTAAACCAATACCAAATCGTATGCATCTAGAACCTCAACACATATTTTGAAAACCACCATCCACGATTCATAAATCAATATTTAAAACATAATACACAAGACTTTATTTTGAACTAACAATAAGGGAAGAAGTACATGACCTATACAAGAATAAAGAGAAACATGACTCTTGAGATCCTTTGAAGAACACTTGAGAAACCATAGCCTCCAATCTTCAAGAATGAGTTAAAGAGAGTATTTGATCTGTTTTAATCCTTTAACAAGTGTTACGAAGGGGCACCAAGGATTATATAACTAGAGGACATAAGGGATTTGAAGTAGGAAATATCTGGACTACCATTGACTGAATTAAAACAAACCACATCCAGGGGTTCGACTCACCTATACTATCTGTATCCTAGGGTACGAGTGGTACCCTAACTTGTACCCAAGACCTTTCCCAGACCCTGCCTACTAGTTTCTATAAGACTCACACTGCCCTACCTCATACCTAATGGTATGATTGGTACACCAAATCGTACCCACCAACCGTTCCATGGGCAGATTCATAAAACAAGCCAATAGAGCGTTATATTACTTGCTTTACACCACTCATATGTTCCTATATGACTTGTACCATGATGAGTCATATATTGGGCAGTAGCCAAGCAAAACATACTGCCTAGGATACTATTGAATCCTCAATCCACCCCACAAGTCAATCCAAATGTACAAATGGTACCCTTGAGTCGTACCAAGCTTATTGAGTCCTAAACCAAAGAAAAATTTAAAAGAGTCCTATTCCTAGGGTGTTTTAGTCTCTCCCACTAGAATCATCCATCCTAGAATGATGGTTAAGGGTAAGAGACAAGCACGATATAACACATTAATATAGAGCAAACTTTTCCTCAACCAAAATAGGAAGTAAGGACAAATAACCAAGGTTATAAGATCACTATATAACCCAAACATGATTTACACCCAACACCCCCATTTTGACCTCAAATTAAGTTTGAAAACAAAGATACAAGAGGAACCATTCCTCTTCTTTAAATAAGTTAGAAAACTAAAATACATATTTAAACACACATTTCACGTACGAATTTCAAGAACAAAGAACAAACACAGACACTTAGACTCTATGTCCCCTTCTGCATTCCAAATAACTTTCTCAAGCTTTTAGTTACACCATGGAACCTTTACCAAAGCCATACCTTTTGTTTGAAACTAGTGTACTTACCATTCCATGATCCTCATCGGGACCCCTTTTATAGAACAAAAAATTTGGAATACAAATACAACCTAAGGAAACCAACCAGCCAAGGACCATCCACACTTTACCTACAACACAAACACATAGGATACTAGATGAATGGACTCATGCGAGACAGCAAGTCCAATTCAACTTTTAATTTATCGAGACACACCACTATGAGAGTTTGAGTTTAACTATACATCACCACTTCCCTATTCAAGCCTAACTAAAGACAAAAGGAGATAACCTAAGCCACTAGGCTCTACTCTTTACATCTATCCCCAAATACTACTCCACTTCCATCACTATTTTAACAAAAAAAACATGGAAAAACCATGTCCAACTGATATAACCAAAAAACCCAACATATAATTGAACACCCAAAATCATACAACTACTAATCCATGAAAATAATTCATAAAACCATACCTTACTAGACCTCTCAAGTACCCAACACAACTTATTAGTATATCTACTAACCACAACATTCAAGCCTACTGCTTATATACCCACGGTATGATCTATCCATCAAAAGATCTAGCTCTCTTTATCATTTCCATAAGGATTTTTCACCAACTATTCCTTTCCTAACTATTTCTCATGACAAAAACATTACCTCACCTTCAAAAACTATAACTCTGGTAGTCAGCCTATACTCTCCCCCACTTAGGGACTTCTATATTCCCCATTTCAACACATCAACATACTTCCCAAACCACTACTATCCTAATATAAGAAAAGTCCTTTAAGAAACCAAATTATAAGAGTTATCCATGCCCTATAAGGTAAAATCCCAAAGACAAGAAATGATACTATAGGCACAGAGTATTTTACAACAACCACCTAGACCATAAAAAAGGAATATATCGACCAAACCATACCGTAAGAGGAGTCCTTAAAATTGTAAACTGAAAAAATATAACTACATATACCATAAGTAACTTAACACAAGGTAAAGGGTCATATTCAAGGAATAAGGTGAATGAAAAATATAAAATTTAATCATAAGTGCTATAAGAATACATTCAACCCAAGTAGAGTAATCTTTTAACTGAGAGAGAAGAGTATTACTAGAATATGCAAACTGTCCTCCCTTGGAGTTCACTACTAAAAGAGAATTCTAGATTAGCCACCAACCTTCATCCCAATTTACCATAAGAAAAATACTCTACTCCAATGGGTGTTACCAAAAATGTACACCAAGGATTCTTAGTTCCCTATACCTAAAACCTTATTCACCCCCCAAGGTTACGTAGAGCTCAGTGTAGTCATGCCAAAAAATGTTAGACCAAATTGACTCCAAGGTTTCCAATTTAAATCAAAACCATGGAAACCAAACCATGGAAACCAAGTCCTTTTAAAAATCATTTGAATCCAACTAAAACTAATTCATGTTCCTTTAATGTGAAACTTCGCCTTTTCAAGCTAAAAATCAAGCCGTCATGTGTAAACTCTAATCCCATGATTTATATTTCAGTTGATGCATCATGTTTAAGACTCAGTATGTAATCATATTACTAATCAGGCATGTTTATTATACGACCCCAGCATCTTCAATAGTCTCCATCTAAACCAATTTCTTTCGATGATGAATGTTCCCAAATGGGAGATATTGTAATATCCCGTAAGAGTCTTAGCTTAATTCAGATCTTAGTTGTATGTTAATGTTTCAAGACTTAAAAATTTCACTAAGTGGTGAGGTCTTAGTCACTTTTAAGACCCATATACTTTATGGAGTTTTAAATTGATATTCTAGACCTATAAACATTAATTTTTAGGGAGGTCAAGAGCACATGTCAGATGAGTTTTAAAATTTTTGGACTAGCATATGGGAATGTTTGGAAAAATAAAATGGTAGCACCACCTTGAAAGGTGGACATTGCCTGTGTTAGTCCCTCGTACTAAGGCGGGTTCCTCCTCGGGTAGTCCCCTACTCTAACGTGGGCATCGCCCGAGGTTGTCCCTCGCTCCAAGGCCCGCATTGCCCTTCGCCTATTTTATCTAGAGTTTGTTTCCTAGTATTCTAAGGGCATTTGTCTTATTTACCTTCACCTAATTAGTCCATAACATAAAATTGTAGATCTAAAAAGGCATTATTTATCTTTTAATCATAAACTCTCTAAAAAAAGCCCTTTCTTTGCCCAAGAACAAACCCTAACCAAACTCCTCCTCAAGAAAATGAGGAAGTCAAGATTTTTTTTACCAATTAAGAAGCTTAAGGTACGTGGGGCTATCCTAAATCTCATGGTAATAGGTTTATGATTTTAACAAGATTTAAATTTGTATAAGTATGTATATGTAGTGCGTTGGGAAATTGTTTTAAAACATGCATTTTGAATCAAACTTGATGAAAGTACGTTATGGTCATGGGTTTTTTTTCATAAACTTGATTTATAATCTTTTACATACATCATTTGAGTACAAAAAGTGATTATGAATATGAATTGTGACATTCCCTTTCCCCATGATAAAATTATGGACTTTACATGGCATGATTTGTTAATTGTTTGGAGAGAATGACTTAAGAGCCCCTTTTTGATCATGAGAGTTATGTATAACAAATGTTGGGGCTGGTTTATAAATGATGACAAATTT
>NC_061114.1:74478976-74510218 GCF_002878395.1 Capsicum annuum
TAAGCTCTAATATGATTATGTGACTTGTTTAAACTCCTTCATATGTGCAAAAACCCACAATTTATTTTTATTTAATTATTCATTTTTAAACAACAACCAAGTGAGGGTATATAACCATGTACATAGATCTATGTGATGTACGAATGATCAAGAGATCAATTAATGCACGACCTACAGTGTAAGTCTACAGTAGACTAAAAGAATCGATGGACCCTCAAATCAGAAGTATATTATTTTACATGGGATTGACATGGGTCAATATCAATAACAGACTATTAAGTGTCACCAACAATTCAAGATTGTTTGTTTAACCACTCCCAAATCGTGTGATTATGTGTTTAAACTTTTTTTAATTTAATTATTTTTTTTCACCACCCCAAATCATGTGATTATGTGTTTAAACTTTTTTAATTTAATTATTTTCTTTCAAACTACAAGCTACTGATGGTCCATCAATTCATATGATCTACGATTGACCTATATGTTTGATCGAGGAGTGACAATGTCTGAGATTGATGATAGACTATATATGTGATCTGGATTTATTATAAAATAATTTTTACTCTTCGTGAATTTAATCAAGTCAATTTACAGTTGTATTCATTGAACAAGCAATAAAAATTTGAAAAGTTGGTTGTGCAAAATCCCACCATTGATACAGAAGAATAACTAACATAAAAAGTAACAATCACAAAAAAAAGGGGAAACATAATTTACAAACTAAAATACTTATTTTCATTTTGTTCATTGCAGTACATACATTTCCCATTATCAAAAATAGCAAAAAGGTAAAAAAAGAAGAAGCTTTCTTCTAACAAGAATCCTAACTAAGAAAGTTTCTTCTGTAATGAACAAATACAAGAACTTATAAACATAAACTAAACTAAAAACTTAAAACTAAATTTAGGGGGATGGTGGGGGTGATATAGTCAGTGTCTTCCATTTCTAGCCTATCCAGAATTTTCCTCAAGAAACAAGCAATTCAACGAAGTTCACGCTCCAATTAGACGCGATCTTCGCCCAGGCCATGGAAAAGGCGGTCAAAATTATTCCTTAAGAGTAGGAGATCGTAGTGTCGTGGGTTAAATAATTTAATGGAGCGTAAGGTTATCCTTTCGGGAGGCATGATTTTAGTTTGATGAAGAAGAAGAGGGTTTCTAAACTTTTGGATTTAGGTAGAACTAAATGCTTACATAGAAATAATCTCTGTACTTATAGACTCGTAGAAGGAGGTGTTTCATATTTCCAACCAATGATCATTCAATGTGTGTGGGAATAGAAAAGGTTTACCTTGCGTATACCGGCGGTTTTTTGATATAAATAGACGTGTTTGCAGTTTTTAATTAATTAAGAATAGGAAATGATGGTTCAATGCATCGATTAAAGAGATATGATGGTAAAAGGACCCACATAGCGAGTTGGATAAATAATCATATAACCATTAACAATTATTTAACAGACTATGTAAAATATATATCATAAATTGATGTTGTCTACCATAGACAAAGCATATAGTCGATTACAACTAAACATTAAACTCTATAGAAATGCACATTTATCCCCCAAAACAGTGGCTTTACAAACAAAGAAAAAAAAGTCTATCTAACATTTGCTCGCCATGCTACATGTGGTTCTTTTGTCCCTAAATTTCTTGCATATTGAACACTTACTCCTCCTTTTGGACTTGAATGTTTCACCGACACCCTTAACAAGTTAAACTTTCTTCCTTTCGAGTTTGGGATCGTAGCGGGGTAAAAAAATCTTGGTGTCTTGCAATTCCTGTAGCACAGTTCATTCGGACTCTAGAGGGACAACGTTAATAGCTTCGGAGTATGCAAGGAGGTAAGTTCAACTTTGTAAATTGGCAAAGAGTACTCATAGATGGATTTACCATAACCTTCGTCATCGCCATACTTTGGTCGCAAAGTGGCCATTGCATTTTCGCATATCAGTTTCATCAAGTCATATTTCCTACAAGAACAACTCCTTTCCAAGAGATTGACCTTGGCAGTAACACTATTGCCGAATACGATAAATTGGTCGATATCCCCATTTTCATTAGTCACATACAAGGAATTGTTCGCACTCTTATTTTCCCTTAGGATCTTTTCTGCACAAGGCACAAATTTGTTGTTTGAACTGCCTACATAAGCATGCCTCTCTCAGAACTTTTCTCAAAAATTTATAGCATTCAAATTGAATATGTACGACACGGGGTACTCTCGTTTATCCGTCAACACCAAGTTGAACGAATCAATGATGTTTATGGTCATCACATTGTACCTATTTCCCGTAAAGTGTGCTCTACTCCACTTCTCAAAACCAAGATCATTTTCAAGGACATGTGCTGCCTCGGGGAAATTATTCTTCAATTCCATAAAATGCTAGCTAAAATTATTAAAAAAATAAGTCTTTGCCACGGCATAAAATAGATAAAGATGCTCTCCACTCTGTTGATTTACACAAATATTTTCAGCAGGTGCATCATACAAAGTCCATGATGCGCACGACTGTAAATACGGGAGAAGGCATTTTCAATACTAATATGCCTATCAAAGATGACACATAGATTTTGTTCATCTTCTACTATAGACTTCAACTTCTTAAAGAATAAGGTCCAAAAAGCATCGTTCTCTTTATCCACAACACAAAAGGCAATTGAAAAGATATGATTTTCAGTGTCCTGTGCAACGGCATTCAGCAACACACCTCTGTACTTTCCATACAAATGCGTGCCATCGACGACAATTACCTTTCTCATGTGGGCATATCCTCGTATGCAAGATCCGAGTGCTAAAAAGTAGTATACAAATGATCCATCCATCCTGTTAACCATGATAGAGTAAGAATAACTGGGATTCAATAACTGCACCATGTGGGAAAAAGTCGACAAGCAAGCATATCCATGCTCCAGTTTCCCGCAATGATGTTCTTCGCAATTACACTTCCTTTCCAACACATCCAATAGCTTGTGTTGCAATGCATCTCCCTAAAAATAATTCTCTGAATTCCGCTTATCCTTGGACCCTTACCATCACAAAAATGATTTACGCATAGTGAAGTAATATTTTCGAATGAGATTTTCTTATATCTGTTCGTGGTGTGTTCAACACTGCACGTGTGGAACCCAACGTACTTGTATAGGCAAAATATGTCTGAGGATTCATACTTCCTTGTCCGCAACAACCAACCGTAACCATAAGATACACATTTAACCTTTAATAATTTGATACAGCTCTTCTCCATAATATAATTAAAAGAATGTCTCACTGATGCTCCATCTAATAGCATTTTACCTCTTTCTTGTGGGCAAATAATTTATCACAATAGAAATTAGTTCCATCAGCGAAGAAATGACTTGGTTGTAATCCCGTTCCACAATATTCTTCCACATTTTGGGAGTCCGATGAATCGTATTCCATATCTATAGGATTACATTCCATATTAATTGGATGATCGTCATCGTTCTCACAATTGTTCAAATCATCGTCGACTACCAGGAACCAAGGTGAGGGTGACGATGAATTCAACGGTTCTTCAAAGGGCCTCTTGACTACATTTATCCTTCAAATAGGCCTAAAGCCATCAACATCCATAATGTATAACGACACACGTTTATCATTATTTATGATTGTAGGATGCACCTTTTTCCCTTAAATGCACTAGATAACTAATCACCACATCACTTGGCACGCAATCTAAATCTCCGCTCTCCATTACGCTTGCAACCAAGTCATCGTATGAACCATTGCGGCGAATCACAATAGGCAATGTCACCTTAGTAAAATATTTTCATTTTCAACATTTAGGAGTCTCCTCCCATTATTCCATGAAATCACCAGAAACCAGAACAAATTCTGCAATAGATATCCTAGAATTAAGCTTTGGTCGATGGTCAATTATGTTTATGTTATATGTTAGGATATATGCACAGTCGATGACTGGTCAATGAATGCGAAGATATCCGTATAAAAATTATAAAATTGCAAATATTACTTCTAATTAACGATTGTTGGGTTTATGGAATAGAAAATGAAGTTGGAGTCGCCTGAGCTACTGTAATGTACTTTCTAAAGAGATTTTGAGTAATGTGGGTGATTTGAAAGCTTTTTAACAATGGTGGAAAGTGTGTTTGAGAATATAGCAAACAAATGGGGTAACAATTGATGTAATAGACAAGATTATGATGTTTTTGGACTAATTTTGAGTTGATCGCCGGAAAATAACACCGGAATCGTTCTTGAATCAGAGATTTTTTGAGGGAAACAGAAGCTTCTATTCTAAGCTTTTGGAGTTTTTTTTAATTATTTTTGAAAACCCAAGATATTTTGTATATAATTGTGGATGAAGGAGTGGGTTAAAGTGTATTATTATAAACTTATGAATGGATTTGTTAACTTGAAAAAATTGGATGATGACATAGAATAAAGTGGGTATTTGATAAATTTTTCAAGACTTGTGTCTAAATGGAAAAATAAGTTTTGAAAGTGGATATTTGACAACTTTGCCCGAGCAACTAGCATCAGATTAAATTGAAAATTACCTCTTACAAATATCAATAGGCTTCTCGATCATGAGGTTATTAACCCAAAGGATCAAGAGGAGAGGGAGACATTAGACCTGAAAAAATAACTTAACATAAATATTAATGTTTAAATTGCCTACCATTATTCTTAAATATAATTGACATTAATTTTTGTCTTAATTTTTTAAAAAAAAAACAATAAGACAATGAACATCAAAATTGAAGAACGATAACGATATTAAAAACACGAAAAAATAGAATACTAATGTTACTTACTTTTGTCGTCACTTGTTTTTGTTAGGATATACTATTAACCATGTAATTTGTGTTATAGTATTGTATTTTCATCCTATGTAAAGACTATGTATTATATTAACAAAATATTTATTTGAATAAATCATTACATTAACATGTGTGTCCTTACTTGTATAGTAGACAATTTTGTGTATGGAGTATTTTAACTCATACACCGAAGATTAAATTGTCGGTTCTTATAAGTAATAAATTAACGTTCATAATCAAAGATGAGGAAGGACAAACATCTTGATGATTGTAGCACAAGATTAAATATAATTTGATCTTAATTATGGGAGTGGTAATATTCCAACTTCTTGTGCTAGTACATTTCAAAATGTATCGAACGGACCAACTAGAGATATTCGTTTATGTTCTGAATATTAATAAATGATTTCTCTAGTCCATTACATGTACGTATACTCTTAATCTTGATATAATTATTATGATCTATGTGGTTTATTTTATCGTTTTAATCTATTAAAAGGTGAGACTCTTTTGTGAGTCAACATATTCCTGATAGGTTGGATGATGACAAATCACTTAGTGAAATATTAATTAGTTGATAGAACCATATCTCGGACTTGAGATGGAAGATACCCCTTTATGGTTGTTTATAAGTTTTCACGTGAAAACCCTACAAGTGAATTTTGTATCTGTCATATGTAATAAGTTAAGCATTATAAATAAAGGATTAAATTAATCAATGAGTTAAATTTTTTAGAGAATTTAATTTAATTGATTGGTGTTGGTAATTCTAACATGGGGAGTTAAATAAGATGTAATGGTAGATTTTAAAATTAAATCGGGGAGTGCAATTACAGATTTTTAGTGAAATAATTTGTAATTTATTATGATATGATAATTCTTTCATCATCGAATTAATATCATAATTGGAAACTTCACTTAATAAATCTGCGGTCCCTGCTATACCTGATTAACTAATCAATTTTGAAAAAGAAAAAGGAACTTACTAGAAGAAGTAATATTATTTACTGGTCTTCTGGAAGGAAAATAATATCTTCTGACTTTAAATGGTTGAAAACGTTTTGGACAACTAAAGAGGCCTAAAATGTTTTGGACAACTAAAGAGGCCTAAAAACGTTTGCCTCTTGTTTTTCTCTTATTCATGAGAAAACAAGAATAAATAGGGTTTAGGGTTTAGAAGATGAAAAGAATTCCATCTTTTCTTTGAGTTCAAAATGACTTGTCCACACAAGTTTGATAAACAAAGGTTAAGTCAGGCAGTAGTAGAAGACTGCAAACGCATTGAACGATATTTGTGAAAGCTTCAAAAAGTAAGTTTTCTAATTGTCATTTTGATTACGTTATCTAGATTATATGTAAGTTTTTGATCCTGTAGAATTATTGCTTCTGTTGTGCATGTTCTAATAGTTTTTTGCTACAATATAACAAACAACAACAAAATAGAAGAACTTCAACAATATAATATTAAAAACATAATTAGTAAATTAATTGAAAGAAAACAATTAATATAAACCTCAATAGGTTTGAAAGTTTGAAAAACAATCATGAAACTCGAGACTATTACCTTATAGTGAATTTATTAATCACTGCCAAACGATTATCCAAATTGATGATTTGCCTCTCTCTTCTTGCACATACAGTAGCCTTTTCATGCAACTCTTTCAAGAAAAATCCCAACTCATGATTATAAAATGCTATATGAAATATAATAGGACAACAACATATAAGGTTAAAAGGGAATAAAAATCTAAATACTATATGAAATATAATAGGACAACAACATATAACGTTAAAAGGGAATAAAAATTTAAATACTTTTATTTGTATATTTATTTCATCAGGATTCTTTCCATTTATTTTAGGAATTCTCAATTTTCTCATAAATTTTGGAGTCTTATTTGATTAATTAATAAATTTAAAAAATAATAAAAATAATTTTATTTATTATAAAATATTTTAATAAAGGTCAAAAAAAATTTAAATAATATTTCTTAGTTGGTTCGCACTTAGAAATGGACGGACGGACGGAATACGGATACATCCACGCGCACACATACCACTCACGTACCCTCACTTTCTCTCTCACTCCCCCCCCCCCCCCCCCCCCGACTTCTCTCTCATAGTACAACAAAAGACGGTAACAGACCTAAACCACCACACTTCATCAACTTCAACCAACGACCTTCAATTTCCTTCTCAGAATCCATCAAGATGTCCTATTCCAATGTTCAAAGAATATACTGAAAAAATCCTCGTCTCCAACGTTCAACCCCTCAAAATCCGACGATGAATTTGCAAATTCGTACCTCAGAGGTACCATGGTGTGTTATTCTCATTGGTTGGTGAGGGAATTCGTTTTATCCCAAAATTCACTTGGAATTTGACCTTCTTTGTGGCCAAATTCATCTAATTTCAATGCTGAAAAATTTAATATTCTTATCCCCAATTTCAAAATTTGAAATCCTTAATTTACCCTTCATTTTCCCCCATTACCATCAAATTATTTTCTATAAATAGAGAGTATCGATTAAGGAGAAAGGAGGAGAATTCCTTGAGGGAAAATTGGAGAGTCGGGAGGAGTATTCCTCTAATCCCATGTAACCGAAGAATTCAAGAAGAAACTCACTTGAAAAATCAATTTTGATGAAAAGTTGAAATTTCGATGAGTCGAAATAGAAATTTTGGTGGAAACAAACATAAATTCTAGTGGAATTCCATTTGTTTAAGGCTCGTAGTCTCGGTTCCTGCTCCAGAAAAGCTAACTCTTTTCGTTAATCTTCTTCTTTGCTCTGGTTTGTGCAATTTAATGGTTTAAGAATCAGTGGGTTTTGTTTGATCATATTGAAGCCTGAATAGTTAGATTTTTCATGGTTAACACCGTCTTCACTCGAGTTTCAGTGTTGTGATGTTATGTGTTGTTTGATTTTCAAGTTGTTCGCCTCTTTTCGAAATTAAAGCAACTCTTCTCTTCTTTTTTATTATGTTCGCACCATGTATGTTCCCACTGAAAGTGTAGAATTTTTGTGTATATTTGTGATATTGTGAGGCTTCTGCATTCATGAAAGTGTTATACGTTTTATGGTGATTTAGAGTCAATTATCTATTAATGAAATTTTGAATCTTGGGAATTGTTCATGACTTGGGGGTCATCAATCCAATTTTGGACCTCTTTTTGATATCCACTTGGTGTGTCTTCGTGTGTGTGTGTATTCCATACGTACAAATATATATATCCACCTAGTTCTTTGCCGGACGTGTTTGGATTAGGAGAAGGGTGAATATATCACAAGTCTCTGTTATGAATCACATAGACTAACATATAATCATAATTTCTCTTGAGTTTTATGCCTGCTCCAGCTTAGAAATTCTTGACCATATGACATTATTTGATAGATGCTAATGCCTTAGAAACTTTGAAATCAATTGGAGTTGTCACTTCTTTGCGCTAAAAAGGTTATGTCTTTTCTTTAGAAAATCGCTAGTTGATAGTTAAATATAATATTTTTTGAACTATTAGGATACTTTGAAATTGTGAAGTGCTTTTGTTTACTATACCTTAGCAGGTCCTTGAAAAGTTTCAAGTTTTCATTCTCATTACGATTAGTAGTAGTAGTAATCTTGAATAATTTGTCTCCATTTTTAGAAGGTTAAAAATTTTTTGGAGACATAAATTTGCAGTTGTTTGTCTTGGATGCATCATACCATCCAAAATCACTTCATCTAATTCATTTTTTCTCTTTTTCTTCTTTACATGAACTCATTAAGACGAGCTCCTTGGAGTTCATCGTTCAACCCGCATCCTCCATGTCCTAATTTTATAATCAAGACATTATGCTAAGGTCCCAAAGCGGACTGATTTTTGAGGAACAAGATGCTAAGGTCCCAAAGCGGATTGATTTTTGAGGAACAAGACTGGTATATATTGGTATACATCAAGTATACAGTAATATATAGACGATATGCAGATTTAGAAAGCAACTGTATGGGTTCTGAAACAAATATTCTGGAAACTCAAAGAAGAAAGTCACTGATATACGCCAAAATATACAGAAATGCAGCAGAAAAGGGTGATGATATACAGACACTATACTACTGGTATACATAGCTGAAAGGACTGAAAAATTCATAAAAATGAGCCCAAAAATTTCGGCAAATTCTAATCAGGAAATTACATGGGATAATCTCACGGTGGGTGACTTTGGATTTTGGTCCCCGTAAGAAAAGTTTTTAAAGACTAGGCTTCCTTTCTTTTTTCTGTGTAAAATGAGTACATTTTTTTTCCTCTGTACCTCAAATATTTTTAAACTTTTCATGCGCATTTGTCTGTCAACTTCTATTTTTATTTTTTTACTTCGCTTTTCTTAATTTTTCCTTGATTTTTATTCTTTCTTTTCTTTTTTATTTCTGATTTTAATTCATTTCTCACAACCTTTTTTTCTTTTACTTTTTTCTCTTTTTTCTTTTTTCTCAAACATTATCCATTTTTCTCGACCTTTATTTTTCTTTTTTTTTATTGTTTTATCATTTCTCATTTTTTTTATTTTTCTCAAATTTTATTTTTATTTTTTCTTCTTATTTTTTGTTTTTCTCACTCTTTATTTTTCTTTTCTTTTAATTTTTTAATTCGTCTCTTTTTTTTTAACCTTTATTTTTTTTCTTCTCTTTTTTTTCTCTATGTTGTTTCTTCTCTTTTTCTTTTTTCTTCTAAACTTCTTTTATATTTTGCTAATAAATAAGAAGTTTTGGATAATACACAAATGAATCTTCTTTCTTTGACGTTAAAGTAAATTTAAGGGTATGACTTATTATTTGGAAGTCCTTTGAAATATGTTTTGCCTTTAAGGCAAAAGTTATAGAACATCTCATAAATTAGACACAATGTGGTAGTGTCAAGTCTTGCTCGTGGGGTGATAACGCCTAAGCTACACCTTCAATCTGAAGATTATGCAGTCACTGTCAAATATAGTAACCCAACAAAGGTTGGGGTCGAATCCCAAGGGAATTCGTAGAATTGCGGCTTTCAATTATTGTAATCAACATGCAAAACTGGAAAAGTAAATGGGGAGATTAAAGTATCAATATCGAACAAGTAAATAGTATCAACTACGGTTATAATCAGTCGTCGGTGAACACTAGGATTGTGTTCCTCTGGCTTCTCGACTCCGTAGGCTTAACGTGCTTTATTGAACCAACCCGCTACCTTGCATGCTAAATCTGATAAGTTATGTACCACCAATTGTCTTTTGGACTAGCTGATAGATTTCACCCTTTACCTTTTGAGTCTCAGGATGTCTCCTTACTAACCCTTATCCTAGATACCAGTTAACTATTACCTTTTAAGGCTCTAGTTTTTAGATGACAACTACCATCTTACTTATATAATACCTATTTGTGCGGATCAATAGTTAAACTTCAAATTACTGTTGTAATTATCTTTTCCTAGTCACTATTTCTCTTTTGGAGAAAGTAGCAATAATTTAGACGGGATCCTAACGTTTGCAACCACTAAGATAGCAGTAGCAATAATTTAGACGGGATCCTAACGTTTGCAACCACTAAGATAGCAGTAGCAATAATTTAGACGGGATCTTAACGTTTGCAACCACTAAGATAGCAGCTATTAAAGTGAAGATAATACAATGCATGTATGGGTATCGGTTCAGAACAATGTAGCACTTCCCTGCTTCATCAATCCGCCAGGGTTTCCACAAACCTAGCTAAGAGTTTTTAGCCTCTCATGCTTGTGAAAAAATCAACAACATTCGTAATTAAAAGCATAAGATGTAATCACAATAATATCAACTAAAAATCAAAAAACTTTAGCTAAATTAATCAACCAAAATCAATACAAGAGAACTCTAAGACCAAAATCGGATCTCAGAATCAAAATATGTTTGTAAGTATCAAGAGTGTGTTCCTTTTACTTAAAAAACACATAAGGGGTATTTATAGTACATGAGGAAATCCTAAAAATCAAAGCCCGGACAAAAAGCAGAAAAAAGGTCGGTAACCACGTACCTATGTCTACATGCAACCTGGCCTTGGGCACGTGTGCCACATGCAGCCTGACCTTGGGGACATATACACATGGTTAAGTGCCAGAAAATTTTTTTACACTGTCTACTTTATGGAATGTAGACTTCTGGCACTTACCTTACCCACGTAAGGTTCACACGTGCTACATGCGGTTCGCATGTTGACATAGGTAAGTGCCAAAAGTTTTTTTTCCAGCTCTTTCACTATCTGGATCTTCAATTCTGATACTTACCTTAGTCACATACGGACCACATGTGCTACATGCGGTCTACATGTAGACATAGGAAAGTGCCACTTCAAGTTTCAACACATACTTTAGTCACGTACATCCAAAAAGTGTCACAAATACCCAAAAAATGATCAAGTAAGTAGCTAAAAACTCCATTTTTCATTTTTTTTCCTTAACTTCGCATCCAAAATCTAGTTTCCTGCAAAATATATCCAAAAAATATTATATCTAACAAAACAACCTAAGAAACTTGCATATTTTCATTGTTTTAAGCATCGAAAGTGCTATATTTCTATAGCACATCAACACCCTCAACTTATAACGTTTGCATGTCCTCAGGCAACACATTTAAAACAAAACAAAACATGACACTTAACTAGGAGAATTTAAGTTATTCAAGGCAGTCAATCAACACTTTAAGCTCAAACCACAATACCCTCTCCTTTTTAACTTATTAAAGCCAAGTGAGTATAAATATGAAGCACAACAAGTGACACTATGGGATCAAGGTATGGCATTACATTAGCAACAAAGAGCCATGTTTATGTACAAGTTGCACTACTCAAACACGTAAGCAGCTAGCAGTATGAATCATGTGCCCTCACAATAAAGAAGTTTCATGTACTCATATGAAATAATGCATGTCAATGCAGGGACAGTCAAGAGACACTCACACTCAGAAAAGAAGTTTCAATCAATGTGTATCAAATACCATAGGCTTGCCCTTATTTTCTTTACCTTAGTATTCAGATAGTCAAGTTAGGATCCTTATAGGACTTTTCTAGGCTTGTAATGTAAGCTTGGGGGCTGGTATGGTACATACGAACATATCAAGTGACTAATCCTTCTTGGCACTACACTAACTTTGAGGTCCACTCAATAACTATCTTTTTTTTTGTTCCATCCTTATTTCTCCTTTTTATTCTTTATTGCACATTTAGGTTGAATGTGGTCTTTTATTTTTTCTTTTTCATAATTTTTCTCTTTTTCTTTTTCTTTTTTCTTTTTCTTTACTTTTGCTACCACACCTATCCCTACTAACTTTTTCTCTCATTTCACCCTTCTATATCCTACTTTTTCATTACATACCACTATGATAGCCACCCTCAACTTAACTGATTTGCTTGAGTTGAGGTGCACAATGTCTAAGGAGGAACGGGCCAAAATAGGTTACTGCAACACAAATGGAAAGGTGACAGGTAAAATAACAAAAACAAGCTATAAGTCTCAAATAGGGATCAAGGGATACTATTTTACATTAGAAAGGTCATTTAGGCTAAAAATGGACTAAAATAAAAAATGGCCTATGATCCTTTCCTAACCGACTATCCTACAATCTAGGCAAGACTAATCGGGCAAGTTCTAAATTCAACACACAAAGAAACTAAGTAGCATCTCACACACACATGGCACAGATTCAATATTACAAGCTACTACTTTTCTGGTTCATGCAAATGTTAACAAGTAAATATCATGTCCCTAATCCTAATGCCATAACAAGATCCATAATGTTCACACATATATACATACACACAGTTCTAAAACAAAACTCTAGAAGGGTATTATTTTTCTCAAAAATTAATCAAAAATACAACAACTGCCCTAACTACTTAAAAATCCCTTAATTACACAAGAACATAACATAATACAAAACAAAAATAAATACGACACAAATTTTACCCTAGACATGTTGGTTCTGCAATTATACCTCGGCCAACAGGAAAAGAAGCCCAACAACAAAAACTCGCGGCGGCTATGGTATACCCCACCCCCAATTAAAAGACTATACACTATCCCTAATATGCTAAAATAATATAAAATAAAGGGAATGGGGACATACATGGGATACCTTCAATCTAAAGATTATGTGGTCGTTGTCAAATATAGTAACCCAATAAAGCTTGGGGTCGAATCCCAATGTAATATGTGGAATTGCGACTTTTAGTTGTTGGAATCAGTGGGTAAAACTGAAAAAGTAAATGGGGAGATTAAAGTATCAATATCGAACAAGTAGCTAGCATCAACTTCGATTGTAATCTGTCGTCGGTGAATACTAGGATTGTGTTCCTCCTGGATTCTCAACTCCATAGGCTTATTGTGCTTTATTGAACTAACCTGATACCTTGTATGCAGAATCTAATAAGTTATGTACCACCAACCTCCTTTTGGACTAGCTGATAGATTTCACCCTTTAACTTTTGAGTCTCAGGATGTCACCTTACTAAACTTTATCCTGGATCAAAGTTAACTATTACCTTTTGAGTCTCTAGTTATTAGATGATAGCTAACCATCTTACTTAGATAATACCTAGTAGAGTGGATCGATAGTTAAACTTTAAATTATTGTTGTAATTATCATTTCCTAGTCACTACTCTTCTTTTAGATTAAGTAGCAATAATTTAAGCGGGATTCTAACATTTGTAACTGGTAAGATAGCTAGTAAAGTGAATATAATATAATGCATACATGGGTATCGATTTAGAACAACAAAGCACTTTCCCTACTTCGTCAATCTGCCAGGGTGTTCACAATCCTAGATAAGGGTTTTTTGCCGATCATGCCTCTGAAAGAATCAACAAAATTCATAATTGAACGCATAAGATGTAATCACAATAATCACAACTAAAAACCAAAAACTTTAATCGAATTAATCAACCAAAATCAATGCAAGAGAATTCTAAGACCAAAATTAGATCTCAAAATCAAAATATGTTTGTAAGTATCAAGAGTGTGTTCCTTCTACTAAAAACACATAAGGGGTACTTATAGTAGATGTGGAAATCTTAAAAATCAAAGCCCGGATGAAAAAAGAGAAAAAGGGTCGGTGGCTACTTACTTGTGTCTACATGTGGCCTAACCTTGGGCGCGTGTGCCACATACTGCCTAACCCTGGGTGCATGTAGACATGGGTAAGTGCCTCTACAGTGTCTACTCTCTGGACTTCGGACTTCTGGCACTTACCTTACCTATATGCGGTTCATGTGTGCTACATGAGGTTCGTATGTTGATATAGGTAAGTGCCAAAAGTTTTTTTCTAGCTTTTTCACCCTCTGGATCTTTAATTCTGGTACTTACCTTAGTCACATATGGACCACATGTGGTCCACATATAGACATAGATAAGTGTAAGGCCTTCTAAATCTCGTAACCAAGCTTCCAAACTTCAAGTTTCAACACATACTTTGGTCACTTACATCTTGAAAGAGTCACAAATACCTAAAAATGATCAAGTAAGTAGCCAAAACTCCATTTTGCATCTTCTTCTTAAACTTCACATCCAATACCTAGCTTCCTGCAAAACTTACCCAAAACACATCATAACTAAAAAAACAACCTAAGAAACTTTTATATTTTTATCGTTTTAAGCGTTAAAAGTTATATATTTATATAGCACATCATGAGGCATAACTTATTGTTTAAAAATCCTTAAGTTATGTCTTGACTCTAAGGCAAGAATTATAGAACATCTTATAAATTAAGACACAATATAGTAGTGTCAACACTTCCCCATTAAGCGTAACTTGTTAATTTGGGAGGTTCTTAGGCTAAGTCTTATCTTAGAGGAAAGACTAATAGAGAATCACATAAAATAAAAAACAATATAGTAGTGTCAACTCTTGTCCATGGGGCGTAACTTGTGGGCTAAGTCTTTCCTCTAAGGTAAGAGTTACAGAATATTTCATATATCAGGACATGATGCGGCAGTGTCCACTCTTTCCCATAGGGCATAACTTCTTATTTGAAATTCTTTGGACTAAGTCGTGCCTCTAAGGCAAGAGTTATAGATCATTTCATAAATCAAGACATAATGTGGTAGCGTCAACTCTTATCATGTGGAATAACTTGTTATTTGAAAGTCCTTGACCTATAAAATATCTTATAAATCAAGATACAATATGGTAGTGTCAACTCTTGAGCATGGGGAGTAACTTATTATTTAAAGCTTTGGGCTAAGTCTTGCCATTAAGGCAAGAGTTGTAGAGCATCTCATAAATCAAAACATAATATGGTTGTGTCAACTCTTACCCATGGGGCATAACTTATTGTTTGAAAGTCTTTAGGTTAAGTCTTGTCTCTAAGGTAAGAGTTATAAAACATCTCATAACTTAAAACACAATGTGGTAGTATCAACTCATGTCCATGGGATGTAACTTATTTATTAAAGCTCCTGGTCTAAGTCTTGCCTCTAAGAAAAGAGCTATTTTACATCTCATAAATCAAAACACTATGGTAGTGTCAACTCTAGCCCATGAGGCATAACTTGTTGTTTGATGGTCCTTAGGTTATGACAAGAGTTATAAAGCATTTCATAAGTAAAAAAAAATACAACGTGGCAGTGTTAACTATTGCCTAATGTACGAAACTTGTTGTTTGAAAATCCTTGGGATAAGCCGTGCCTCTAAGGAAAGAGTTGTAAAACTTCTCATAAATCAAAATATAATGCGGTGGTGTCAACTCTTGCCCGTGGAGTGTAAATTGTTGTTTGAAAATCTTTGAGCTAAGTCTTGCCTCTAAGTTAAGAGTTATAGAACATATCATATATCAAAACACAATATGATAGTGTCAACTCTTACCCATGAAATGTAACTTGTTATTTGGAATTCCTAAGTCTTATCTCTAAGATAAGATTTATAGAACATATCATGAATTAAGATACAATGTGGTAGTGTCAACTCTTGCCCATGGGGCGTAATTTGACGTTTAAAAGGAACTGAAGAAAAGAAAATTAATAAAAGCTGCAAAAAAAAAAAAATGAAGTAAGATATTTAAAAATATAAAAACAGAAGAAAATAAAAAAGGACAGAAAAAAATATAGAAGTTGAGAGGATAAAAAGAAAAAAATAAAGGTAAGGAAAAAAATCCAAAACAAAATAAAGGGTGAAATTTAAAAAAAAAAAAGAGAAAAGAAAAAAAAATTATTTTTTAAAAAATGTTGAGAGGAGAAGGAAAAAAAAGTAAGGATTGAGAAAAAAAGAGAGAAAATAAAAAATAAAAATCAAAGTAAAATAAAAAAGAAAAAAATAATTAAAAAAAGTTGAGAGGAGAAAAGAAAAAAAAGTAACGATTGAAAAAAACTAGAAAAAAGAAAAAAGGGAAAATAAAAAATAAAAATTAAAGTAGAATAAAAAAGAGAAAAATATAGAAGTTGAAAGATAAATAAGTATGGAGTTGTTTAGTAATATTTGAGATATAGAGGGACAAATAGGTAAGTCGCCTATATATTAAAAAGAATGGAGACTAGTTTTGTAGGACTTTTCTTATGAGAGACAAAAAGCCAAGCCGCTCATTATGAGGATTATTTATGTAGTTTATCCATTTCTAATAGGCCAAATTAGGGCCCAAGTCTTAAACTTTTCTGCTTTAGTTTATTTATAAATTCATATTTGATTAATTGGTTGTAATTAAATCTTAAATTTGGTCAAATCTAAATAAATTCTCCTTCGATTTGTTATTTTTATTTTACCTTTGTATTTTTCTTTCTTATTTGTCAAGTAGTATATTTTGAAGTTTACAACAAGTGAATTTTTGTTTCGTCTTAAAACAAACTCTTAAGAAATTAAAAGAATGACATTCTATTTTATTAATGTGTTAAATTGATTTATTTAAGTTAAAAGAATTCTCATCAACCAAAAAATCAATTTTTCTTGCAAAAATCAAACATTTTTAGTAATTAGTCGAATTTCATAACTTGTTTAAATTGGTGTTTTTCTTTAAAGACAAGATTTTCTATTATCAATAATAATATTCAAAGTCACCTTCTTTCTCTTTTTGATTGAAAATAATTTATTTTTTCCTTAATTTGATAAAAAAAAATTGAAATCAGTTAACCTATCCTTTTTAAAGAATTTTTTCTTAATTTAAATAAATAATTCTTTTACTTGAGTAAAATGAATGTCATATATTGCAGCTGAATTTCAAGATTTTACATAATTAGCCATGTTTTCAAAATTAGTCACATCAGTCAATTTGTATTTTGGTCAACCATTTTTTAATGGATGCTCTTGAGTGCCTTAAAAATCTTCTAAGGTGTTACCTAAATCCTTAAGAATTTGTTTCTATTTTCAAGTCTTTAAAATATTTTTTAGTTTTTTGATATTTTCTTAGAAAATTAAGTGGCGACTCTGGATTTTCTTAAATTATTTAATTTTTTTAAAAGTTTTAAAATAGTTTAAAAGTCAAAAATCATTGTTTTTCAACCCTTCATATCGGAAAGGGATAAAACAAAAATGATGACTCTGCTGAGAAATTTATTAAGATCCTAACCAAATTTTAGACTATTTTGACTGATTTATTTGGCTTTACTTGATTAAATGTGTTGTTTTGATAATATCTTGCAATTATATCTGTTATTTTCACTCATGACATACTTCCTCATTTGATATATAAACTGTTTAGATTTCGCGATCATCGTGGCCCCTATTGATCAATTCTAAATAAAAATATTGAAAATACGACAGTTTATTAGCCCGTTAGGCATCCAATGACCGTTTATATTTCCATACCCAAGTTGACCACTTGAAAACCTGGTCAAAGCCCGTTCTAGATACCTAAGATCGAGCAAAACCAAAATCTTTCATAGGTATGAGCCTAGAAAGACCCAATACTCGAGGGGTTATTGGGCCCATTAGAAAAAATTACCCTGCATCTATTGACTACAAATCAATCACAAACGAATCGTGTTTGTATGTTAAAGAAATTACTGACGATTAATCTAATCCATTATCATTTGGGATATGGGGAAAGCTTTACTTTATTTTCTTTTATGTAGGTATGGATCAATTAGTCCCAGTTAGAAGATCCAAGATAATGACCAACCCAAATAATTGCTTAAAGAATTGGTGGAAATATTTAAGTGTGGAAGTTAAGAAAATCCTCAGGAAGCATATAAGATATTTGCCTTCCCTATTCAATAAGGAAGTCACAATTATGTTGAAGACACTTGATCACCGACTGTTATCACATAGGGAATGAGGCACACAAAGCCAAGAAGGAGAAGACCGATGAAGGATCATCTGGATGCTAGTGTTTTTTTATTTTTATCCCCTGTGCAGGACTATTTTTCTCGTATTTTAATTTTTTTCTTTCCTAAAGATTGTATCTCTCAGTTGTTACTTTGTAGACATTTATGCCCTTTTTGATATTTATGAAAATGATCTTGGGGATAATGAATTTATTTTAAAAGGCATATACTTCCGTCAAATTCGTTAGGCTTACCTTTGGCTCAAAAGGGTCACTCAATTAGGACACATGCTTATTATAATTTCGATGTGTGATACAAATATTTTATATGCTTTCGTGCGTTGCTTAAATCAAAGGTGAATTAATACCCTATTTAACAGATTTTTGAAACCCCTTAGGTAGAAATATACACTAACTATACAAAAACCCAACCAAATATTTTGGTCTTCAATATCTTTTAGAAAAGACTTCAACTATTATGTATTAATTTCCTAAAATCCGTTCTTATTCTTTCAAAAGAATTGATTATGAATTATTTTGGCATTGGGATATAAGGATAGTGAAAAGAAGAAGTGACAAACTCAATCTTTCTAATAAAAATCGCTCACCCCAAATCAATGTCCAAAATCTTATTCATTGAAATCTTTGAGTCAATACTCCCGTGGATCAATTTACCTACAATAAAACAAGACTTTATGTGTTTTATCTCTTGGCAAATATTTTTTTATTACTTACCACTGATAGGATCTAACATATTTGCCTTTTGAGTTATTTTTCATTTATAGGTAATAGAATGAATAGAAATTAACTTGTGTTAGCCCAAGCTAGCTGAACATTAATACTGCTCCAGATCAAAATTAAATAAAAATTCTTAATTCGACTGTTGCTTACCTAACAACAAAGAAAAATGACTGGTAGTGATAATGAGAATGCTCTGATTGAGATAACCATCAGAGACGACATAATAGTGGAATTGACTAGAAAGTTGGAGAAGCTCCAAAATGAACCATAAAGAGCCACCAACATGGCCAGTCTGGACATCGCTCTAGCCCCAGACAATGGTAGCCCCCCCCCCCCCCCCCAGTTCCCTCCACTTTAATCCTCCAATGTTGAAATTCGTCCAAGTGACATACCGTTGGCTTTTGTTACAATCCTTCCTATTGACCCTACAAATTCAATGTACGAAACTAGCAATCCACCCATTCAAAACACTAATCAAAATAATCATATCCAAAACTTTGCTCTAAATTACCTCGCATACTCTTTTAAATGCTTCTCAAAGTAATCCTTTCACTTTCAATCCAAGTATCGGCATCTTCAAACCTTACCCCCACGTCAAAACTCTGCTACCACTAACCAGGCAATGCCACTTACGACTATATTTTGTGTCACTAAGACACCAGAGCCTTGTCATGTTGTTCCATATATACCTAAAACTAAACATTATAAAGAGAGAGAGAGAGTGGAAGGCCATAAAAGAGAAGCTCAAAAATGGTATGCTACTATTGAAAGAGGAGATCACTAGAATAAAAAAATCTTATAGTCCTCTCAATGATGTCAAATTTAGTTATGATGATCTCTGCATCCATCCTGATTTAGAGGTGCCAAAAGGATTCAAGGTCCCAAAATGAGATTTTCAATGGAACCAAAAATCATACAACCTATTTAAGAAGTTATTGTGATTGAATGATTGGGATAGGTAAGAATAAAGAATTGTTAATGAGGCTTTTCAACTGTATCCTATGTGATGAAACTTTGGAATGGTTCACCTCACAAGGTTTAAAGAAGTGGCCTCACTGGAGATCTCTGGCCAAAGACTTCATTGAAAGATTTGCTTATAATGTGTGAGTAGCTCTAGACATATAATTTTTGTATCGGATCATGCAGAAAGCAGACGAATAATTTTGAGAATATGCCTATCACTATAGAAAGAAAACTGCTAAGGTTTATCCTCCCATGACTGAGGAAGAAATGGTATATGTATTTTCCCACTCTCAAGAAAGAGAGTTCTATACAATGATGATATTGGCAGTCCGCATAACATTTTCAGATTTGATTAAGATTGGAGAATTAGTTGAAGAAGGCATTCAAGTTGATACGATTAATACCAAGCTCCATAACTAAATTACCAACACAATGTCCAAACTGCCCTTCTAATCATCAGTCTAACATTAAAGCACCATATAACTACCATCAGGTACTGCCTCCTGTCAATCAAAGTAAATACAAACTACCTCGTCTAAATTTTGAGAAAAAACCTCGCAGAATTTTTACTTCTCTGAACGAAAGTTGAACATAACTTTTTGAGAGACTATACGCAACTATAATAATTCAAAAAATTGATCCAAAATCTATCAATATGAATGCCAAACTTTATAAATCTGACCAACATTATGCTTACCTCAGGAGGCATTGGGCATACCACCAAGAATCGTATCAATCTAAAGCACATTATTCAAGACTTAACTGATCATAAGGTCATTACTCTTCGGGCACCAGCTCCAACTATTAATAGCAATTTGTCGCTAAATTATAGATGGGTGACTATTAATATGATTGAAACAGGTGAAGGTTGGTGTTTAAACAAAGCAATAATCTCAAAAAAAAAAAGATCGCTCAAGATTGAAAAAGACAACATGTTGTCCGCAAGAAGTTATCCATAGAGAGCCCTAGTACTATCTGAAATAATAGGCTAAAAGTGGCCCAAGGCAATCAACTCCAACACAATAAAGTGATACTACCTCTAAAGGATTGTCTTTTATTAATGTTTCTTTCTCTATAATCACACTTTTTTCTGAATATAATCATTTTTATGCTTTTTAATCATTTAAAAGTTTCCCATTATATACGAACTACACTTGACCTGAATTTTCAAAAATGAGATACATAGGTGACTTATGTCAGCTTCGGTCAACCCTGAGAATCTTCTATATCCTTATTAATATGTTAGAACTACGTTTGACCTAATTCCTGCTTTAACGGGATGCTTAGGTGCCGCAACGGCTTGCTCATATCACCCAAAAAAAAATTGAGGCGGAATTTTTTAGAAGAAAAAATTCAGAAGAAAAGAATCATCCATCAAAAGTCAGGATGAAGGGACATACGAGAATGCAACTAAAATAAATTTTGATGAGATTTTCTTGTTGCACACTAAGTTAATAACTCAAGATTCATCTCAAACTCATTCAATTTAGGTAGAAATTTTGAGGTCTTCCTCAAATTTTCATGGATCTTTATTCATGAGTTCAATCTCTGAGAATTCCCCAATACTAGGGGGTCCCAATTTCTTCCTCGCTAGGAGAACTATGTTTGACCTGGTTTCTGTTGCAATTAAATACAAATGTGCCATATCGGCTCGATCCTATCACACTAGGAAATTAAAAATGGGGCAAATTTTTTTAGAAAGTATCTCAAAAATTCTCTAGTGGATAATCATCCTCTAGCAAAGCCAGAATATAGAAACATGGGTAAGAATCTCCAAATCCCCGTGGAGTGTCAACCCTTTCATTAATTAGTCAATTCTTACCTCAAGATGTCTAACTGGGGCAAAATTTTGAGGAGAAACCAAAAATTTCAATCGAGTCTCATAATTGAGCTCAAAACTCTAAATTCCTCAACATTGAAGGATCAAAGTCAACTTCAAAGAAATCTCCAGCTACAATAAAGTCTAAGCAGACCAATCCTGAACTATAATGAATTTTTAAAAGTCAAAAGTTTACCAGTAAATGTCAGATATGTCAAGCCTCAAACCAAATATGTTCATTAAGGTAGCACATGACGTGACAAAGTTAGTGTAGAATTCTTCCTATCCCTTTTCAAGTGAAAACAAGAGTTGGAATATGACAAGCACTTGGAGAATGACAAGAAAGAAGAAGGAGATCTAAAAAAATCAACACAAATCAATTTCATAAAACTAACAAATTTTCTATAGAAGTAGGTTATCCTAAGAATGAAAAGGACTGTTAAGAGACTCTAATTGTTAAACACATCCCTTTATTCAAAAGAAATACAATAAAGCTGAGCACCTGAATTGGAAAAGAGGAGCCAAGACACCAAAAAAAAGTCAAAACCATCAAAGATTTCCATAGCTAACAATATTCCTGTGGTTAAAGGGATCCACGGATGGAGAATAAATTATGCCATCCTTCTCAAATTCCCAGTGAATCATAAGGATCAAAGCTAACATATAATGTTTAAAAATGGTTTGTAGCTGTCCTCGGAGACAAAGTCCAACCATTTATTTACACTTGAAAGACCCCTTATTTTTTTCTTCCACATCACAAAAGGGGATGTTGCTGCAAAAAAAATCATTCGATCTATGTTATGAATTTTTTTTTGAAACTTTCTCTAAGTTCGACTATGGTTGCTAGAAAAAGCAACACTGTGTCTACTAACGGTTAATGTTGAGAACAGGTACACGCAAAGGAGCCGACATGATAAAGCAGTCAAAGGGATCAACCAATATAGAGAGAGCAATGACCTCCTCTTTGGATTTCTAACCAAATCGTGGATCATAAATGAAGTACATAACATTCAAAGGTTTATGAAAAGGAGCCAACATGTCAATAAAACAATAAAGATAATATTTTTTGCAACCACCATATAAGCCACTGCATTCATATCAACATAAAATTTCCTCTGATGGACATACATGTATTTTTGGTTCCTTCAATAAACCTGCATACTTGTCCCTCCAACGAATATGTATTTTTTGGTACCTCTGTCTATCTTGCATAACTGTCCCTCCAAAGGACATTCTTATATTATTACTTTCTCCGATAAACCCATGTGACTGTCCCTCCGATGGACATGCTTATGTTTTATTGATTCCTCCAATGAACCCACGCGATTGTCCCTCTGATAGACATGCTTATATTTTATTGGTTCCTCTGACGAACCCATGCAACTATCTCTCTAATGAATATACTTATATTTTATTAGTTTATCCAATGAGTTTGTACAATCGTCGCCCTCAATCGATGGATTTCTATTAATTTCTGTAACTATCCCTCTGATGGACATGCTTATATCTTATCAATAGATCTATATTCATACTACTAATAGATGGGTATTTATTTTGCCAATCTATGTCCTTTAAATGGACCTTTATTCATCCTATTGATGGACCAGTATTTATTTTGTCAATTTATATCCTATCAATGGATCTTTATTCGTCCTACCAATAGATGGGCATTTATTTTTCCAAAATATATCCTTTCAATAGATCTTTATTTGTCCTGCTAATGGACGAGAATTTATTCTATATCCTATTAATGAATCTTAATATATCCTCTGATGGATGAATATTTATTTTTGCCAATCTATATCCTACCAATGGATTTATATTCGTCCTACCTATGGATGGGTATTTATTTAACCCATTCCATTAATGGGTCTTTATTTGTCCTACCAAGGGATAGAGACATCTTTAAATTGCGATTTGAAAGAGGACGCCGAATTATATTTCCCAAAAATTGACAACTCGAGGGTCATCTATAAGTCACAATATTTGAGATATGATAGTGTGTGAGATTACCCATGAGTTGATAGTTTATAGATCATCCATAAGATGCAACAACATCTTAACTTGATAGTATGCAAGGTTACCCAAAGATCGATAATTCAAAGATTATCCATAAGTCACAACCAAATCCTTACCGGAGAATATGCAAGATTATCAAATTGGTAGTTCCAAAGGTTCTCTATAAGTCGTGCCATATCTAAGATTGATTACGTATAGGATTACCAAAAACTAGCAATTTAAGAGATATCTATAAATCATATTGTATCCAAGGTGTTCAGGAATACTTGAGAGCTAGCAATTCAAGGAATATCTGTAAGTCATCTCTTATCCAAGGTTGGATAATGTGAAGGATTACCTAAAAGCTAGTAACTCAAAGGATATTTGTAAGCCGCATCATATTCAACATCAAATGATGCTCAAGATTACCTAAAGACTGAAAATTCAAGGGATCTTTATAAGTTGTATCAAAATAAAAGATGTGCAAGACTTACCCGAGGTCACATGCAAAAGAACATTGCAGATAGCTAAGAGGATTATCATATCAAACAAGGGACAAATGGTTGCAGGGACCGTTAGCATCGATGGACAACAGAGCCTTCCCATTTTGAAGAAAGAATCAATTGACAAGGTCCACTATATCCAACAACTGAGATGGTTATTATGTCGATATCATAGTGTAAACCATTGTCTTCCAAAAGTAGGGACTGGAAAGGACAACACTACTGTCCAGAAATGATTCATACAGGAATATGGTAAAGACTATCTACCCCTTAGTGAATTATGTTTATCACTAAAAATTTTGTTTGAGATATTGTCAAGAGAATTTGAAAGGATGAAAATCTCAAACCAAAATCACAGACGTAGATGACTCCCAAAGGCATACAACACAACATGAAAATTTTTCTTAGCAGCAAACTGGGACATAGTCTAAAGAGAAATAGTAAACTCTTTGGACGCGAGCTAAAGAAAGACTTTTACCACCATCAAAACCACATCCCTATCAGAAGGCATGTGGGTATTTTAGGTTTTTGGTTTCAGTTTCACTTCTGGAGTATTTCTATACCGGAGGTAACCTTTTCTTTTCATCAAATTTAAGTGACAACAAACCTAGAGCTTTGGAAATTATGTTTAGGTAAATTCTTACCTTTGTATGTGAAGAGCTCCATATTTATGGTTAAGAGGTTACAAGCCTCTTTTCTGTAAATCAATTGACATGTCACTCATTCTAAGCCAAATATTGTCTAAAATAAAAGAATATCTTTTCTACCGACCTAGTCAAACTATAAGAAGTCTGATTTCCTGAATCTTGGGAATATTTAGGTTGTGCTCTATGTTGAAAACTCGATTGTATTCCAACCTCCACCAATCCTTTTATTCCCCAGCTTCTCTATTTCACCAAAATTTGAAAATTAAGATAGCTTGTGAATGCTTTGTAAATAATGCTTAAAAGATCAAGATTTATAAACTACAAATGGCCTAAATTCTCATGTAACTTGAGATATGTAGGAATCCCTATACTAGAGTCCTGTGATAACCAACCTCTTTTGAGAAATGAGTTTATGGTTGGACAAAATTAGGAACGGCAAACTCCCTTTGCCTAGGGTTACTTGGATTCACCCTAACCAAATTGAGGGGTAGTTATTGATACCTAGTTTTGGCCCTTAATGATTAGGTTTAGTCCTGAATTGGTTTAGTTTTTAATAAAATTAAAATATTTATATTTATCTGAATAAACTTAAACATACACATAGAACTGCAAATGATAAATTACTGGAATGGAATTTCTAAAAGTTTTTGAGAAAGGAATATCCAATTCCTTCGATGCTCTTTCTTAGAAGTTCTAATAATATTAATGTGACAACCTGAGGGCAAGATCTGTGTGAGATATCTGAATAAAGATTCTAACATGGTTTGAACATCCTACTTTGCTGATTTGGTCTCATAGAATAAGAGTGGTTTAGATTTGAAGCTGATCTGATCTCATAGAATAAGAGTAATTTAGATTTAAACATGAGACACCTTTGGTCTGAAGTTATATATCATGAAACAAAAGTATCTGTTGGGCTCCACCAACCCAAATATGAGGTTTAATATAGTCTACTTTAGGCTAAGCCCACAAGGATTTCCCCAAAAGTCCTCACATTATTAAGAGATTCTACACCTAATATGTAGCTTCCCAGTTCCTTCAGCTACCAATGTGGGACTTTGGTTCGCACGCTCGACAATTTCCCCCTCGAACTAAGTTCCACGTGTCCATCACCATGATCCACGAGTCAATTTTCAAGACTCACTATATTGTTTTCTACCCACATCCAATAATCTCCCCCTCGAACTATGTTTCAATGGCCCATCACCAAGATATGCGGGTCTATTTTTGAGATTGTCTTAGCATTTATGGCAACCGAATCCCATAAATACTTCTCATGGATGCATCTGTAATCTTGTAAGCGTAAGCAAACTGAGCACCACACTTATTACTCTACCATATCCCCATACTTATCTCGCCAAACTTAGGCTCTGATACCAATCGTTGGGCTCAACAGTCTAAAGCACTCGTACATAGTGTGATATTATTTGCTTTGGGCTAAGCCCGCATGGTTTTCTCCAAAAGACCTCACACCATTAAGAGATCCTTCACTTTATATGTAGCTTCCCAGTTTCTTCAGCTACCAATGTGTGACTTTGGCTCACACACCCAATAGTAAGAATAAGATTTCTATGCTTTAAGCAATATTTATAACCCTCCAATGTAGCAACATTTCTCATTCATTATCCATCTTAAGAGAACATTGCACTTAACTAACTAAAATTTCTAACCCTTTTGGGTTACAATACATATGGCTGCCAAAAGTTAAGTCTAGCTGCATGCTCTTACTCTTTTCAAGATTAAATCGGACATCAAAAGTGCTATCACTAAAATTACCATATTATTATTAATCATAAAAATCTATATTTTGTATCCACTAGAAGTTATCACCCTTAAGAATATACTTCTTCTTTCTGCCATAAACAATCAACCATAAGTTCTAATCAAAGTCACTACCCATCATAAGTCATTATCCTTTGGTATATCAATAATTTATTCAAACCTATCACTCAATTTCAACCAATATCACCATCAAAGCATAAGAAGGGTCACTAAAGAATAATAATATGAGGATCTGGAATATGAGGGATATTGTGAAATCTTGACTAATTTTTTCATAACTCTAACTTGTAACTAAGGCTTGAGGAGTGAAAATATAACATGAGTGAGCTTCAGCCAAGAGATCTAATCTAAGAACATACATGACATATTTTAATTTGCTAGCCACCAAAGACGTATCATGAGTACATAGGATTGATCATATTGAGAAATCATAGGTGCATGACTCATGAGCTATATGGTGTGAGACTAACATTCATAGATTCACCAAACACGATTTGGATTTACAAGTGAGGTATCACTCCTTATACTAGGTACTAATATTAGACATATATCTATCTGAAGTGCATCAATATGAATTACGTTCATAGCGCTGACAAGCAAGGCATTAGTAAAGCATCATAATGACAAAAGTATACTAAACATTCTAGGATGCCTAGTTTGGTTTTAGAACCTACTAACATTGCTACTTGAATCTCAAAATCGGGTATAGTTCATTATCCTATCATCTCTCTCTTAGATAAAAGCCATAATACTAAGTCCGACTGTCTTTTGCACTAATCTCTAAACTGACTATAATCATTTTACTCTAATGATTGGGGCACGCACTATACCAAAATCTATTCTATCGATGCATTTCCTTGTATAAGCTAAAGATATCACTTGCCTAAAAGTCTTGACCTCAATCTATCTATCTCTATAAAGGGTTTTCTATGCTACACACGTGACATACAAACCATCCCTGACAATAACATATTGAACCTACATGAATCTAATACTCAGAGTTATCTCTTTCTACTTCCTACCATAATATTATTCTCCTTTATCACTGCTTTTTTCTAATCTAAGACCACTCACTACCTTAGAAATATCCTAGGATTATGAATGCATATAGGAGGAAATCTAGCAACATACCCAACTCAACTTTAGAAAAAAACTTTTGATCCGATTGGCTGGATAATATAAGGAGTCGAGGTTGGAACTGACTGCTACAATTACCCTGTATGGATGAGAAGAGATTTTTCAACTTGTTAGCTATCTAACCATATTTGGAAAAACCCTTGTTTACAGTAAGGCACTCGCTTAGATGATTCTTACCATACTTAGTATATGCCAAAAAAAATATAGCAGCCTATAACACTACCCTAAGACTTAGAGACTAATCTCTTCATTTCTGGTCAAAACAAGACCTAGGTGCCTGTTCTAGAGTACTAGTTGATGACTGTGTTGGTTTTGATGAATTATAAATAAAAGAGGACCAATTTCCCCTAATAATCTCCTGCTAACTATTTCCTGACATGATTTTCTGGTTTTTTCTTTTTCTTTTCTATAGTTTTATTTTTTTGCTATAAAGATTGGTAGGAACTGCTACCTGTTGATTCAAATAACAAGTTATATCTTGATCCAACATTCATATGTTATCATAAAACTCTGCAATACATTATATCAAATACTCACGGGTTGATCGTCTGTTGCAGAATAGTTACCATTCTAATTGTTGTTCTAATTAATCTCTCTTTAAGGAGACATGTTCTAAAATGCATAAGGCAATAGTTATAAGGATAAATGTAGTTATACTCTATCACACGATATCAACATGAAAAAAGTAAGACTTTTCTAAAACATATAACAGCCTTTACCTTATAAGTATGGGCAATTCACACCCATGAACGAGACTCTACTGGATGCAGTTTTCAAATATCCTAGGACACTTTAAATATGATGCTTTGATAGAAATCTTTTCATGGCTCAAGCCTACACCTTGGATATGACACGGTGCTTAGAGCCACAAGTGACCCCAATCTAACCCATGGCATGGCATGACACTAATAACGTTAGAAATAACTGAATAACTAATTTAGAAGCTAACTGATTTTAGATATTTGTAATTCTATTATAATATCTAGTACTGATAAAACTCAAATAGAGATAATAGAGATCCAAGTTTGCATAGAAATACAAAAACAAAATAAGCTAAATATCTAACTTTATGTTTGAAAGCCTCTACTAACTGATGAGTTGTTGGAGCATATCCCCATATAATTCCAAACATCTAAAATTAAAATAATGAAGATAAAAAGTATGATCCTTGTCCTTGAATGATGGACTCACAACGGATACTAGCTGAGTAGCACTAAACCGTACTAACTGCGATACTGAGGTTGAGCATCCAAACCTATATCATAAAATTATACAACACAAAAGAAAGTATGTGATTTGTACATTGAATGTACTAAACATATGAGATATACAATTGGAAAATAACTTGAACATACTAGAAAATATTGAAATGCTATACTGGGATGCAAAACTGAACTGAACTTTAATGAAGATATTTGAGATGCGTGTCTATACTGATATAACATAATAATCTAAGAAAATTATAAATTTAAGCAAGTTAAATTAAACTTTGGGCCATGTACAAATATCAAGCTTAAATCCAAAAGTTTATTAATTGACATAAACAACACACGAGCTAAACATGAAGTTCGATGTATTCACCGTATCAAGGAGGCCCAATGTACCTTGCCAAGATATAAAGACATGGCTGGTGTGATTGCTAAACTGAGCCCACTTGAAAAAATATAATACCTATGGTGACACATAGTTCTGGGACTTGGGTACACTGGAACCCAGTCCAACTTGATGCTAAGTACTACTCTCAAAATATACTAGTGCACATATCATATCATATGACAAACTAGATGTCAAAACCATTCATAATTATTAATGGCATATCTGAATGTCATGCTACTCATGAATCATACTTTTATGAGAAAACTATTCAGAATCATTCATGGCATATATAGATGTCACACTAATCATGAAGAAACCTTGAGGCACGTGCTTAATTCATAAATAAGAATATGGAGGGAAATCATAAAAACATGGGAAAACCTTGTTCATGAGATCAATTATGCTAAATTATTTATGGAAATTTTAAAAAATAGTTTCAATGGTGTATAATCATACTGGAATATATATAACAAGATCAGTTATCATGAGGAACATGTAAGGACTAAAAATTATAACATTTGCATAATTAGGTATAGTCTATGTATCAAGAAATCATAAAATTGTAAATCTAAATTCATAAATTATTAGGTCTTTCATGTTATCAAATCATGGAAAATAAATAATTATAGGAACCAGAGTAAGTATGTTGATCTTATAAAATCTGATGTGAAAGTGCAATAGTCGAATAAAAGTGAATCAATCACTATGAAACCTATGCAATACAATGATGGAGTCCATCATGTCTCATAGATAGGTAAAGATGAACAAAAAATGAATATCTTCAACTTGCAATGCTAGGAAAATTTTTCTATGTTGGCCTGAGCTGGAGGACCTGAGAATCTAAATACTAAAGCTATGCAAAATTAAAGAGGAATGCAAAATAGAATTCCTTACTCATGACACAAATTGATGAGATTTAACAGAATGGATGACCTTGTGAATATAATGTCAAAAAATACTGCATCACTGCCAAGTATGGTTTACCATATCAAATACAACCTCTTATTTATGATGCCAATTTTAAGCTGGAAGAAGAAACCACTAAAGCAATGGAGTGGATCTCCTTTCCAAATTTGTTGCTGATATTTTTTATTAAGGAATCTCTTTTTTTATTGGCAGAAGCAGGGGGAAAGCTAATTCACTTGGATATGGACATAATTAATAAGACCCAAACAAATTGTTTAAGGGTCAAGTTTAGGTAGACTTAGTTGCAAAACTACATGACTATGTAGAGCTATAAGTTACTAATAGTAAAACTAATGAAGCAAGAGCTTAAAGAGTGAAAATGTAGTATGATATGTTAACAAGGTTTTGCAATACATGTAAACTCTAAGGTCCTAAAATAAGTTGAATGTAGAAGTCCACATCCTGAACTAAGGTACAATAAGGAAGAGGATGTACAAAAGGAAGACATAAGTAGCATAGAGGTACAAGAAACATATGGTATTTAAAAAATATTAATGAATGGTAGGGTGGTATATGCAAAATGAAATCCAACTAGTAGGAAGTTCAAGCTTTATAAGGGCACCACAAAGTTAATTACTAATAAGGAGAAAGAGATTAATTCCAACAAAGAGATTAGTACTACAAATACATTTGATGCCCTATTATAAAATGCAATAGAGGAATGGATAGAGAGGACTAATAAGAATGTTAGTAACAGTGCAAAGAAAGTGAACAATGTACAAGAATCAAGTTCTCACAAAAAGGATGAATTTATGTAGCACGGGAAACACAATGATATAAGCAACACATTTTATGGGGTAGAGGTTGAAAAATCTCTACAGCTACTGAGAGATAATAGCCTAAAGAATAATTCAAAACTAATACAAAATAAAAGTAGTATAAATAAGCAGATAGTGATGCAAGAAAGTGAAGACATAGAATCAATAATTGAAATCAATGTAGAGACTAAATTAGAAGCCTCCATTGTAGCTAAATCTGAAAAGAAGGAACCAGGAACAATAATGGAGTATAGTGTTGATATAATACTAGAGATGAATAATACAGTACAATAGATATTT
>NC_061114.1:74513218-74542296 GCF_002878395.1 Capsicum annuum
CTGAAGGGGATAAATAGGTGCTAAATAAAGTTTTTTCATTCTATCCAGATAAGTTTTAGGGGCATGTACAGATAATGATTGCTCATTTCTAAAACATATACTTGTTATGTCATTAGAAGAGGCTAATATTGCTATCAATGTCCAGCCTACCATGGATGATGTTAAGAAGGTAGTCTTTGAATTGAATGGAAACAGTGCTAGTAGTCCTAATGGTTTTACAGGTTATTTCTTTTCAAAAATGTTGGGATATAGTGGAAGAAGATGTATTCAGGATTATGGTTATTTTATTTGAGGGAAATACTCTTTCAAAATCTATCACTCACACTAATTTAGTCGTTTTACCAAAAAAGATATTGTACAATCTTTTTTTGATATAAGGCTAATTACTTTGAGCAACTTCTTTAATAAAGGTATTTCTGGGGTTCTACATGACAGATTTGAAGGTTTATTGCCTAAGCTAATTTTTATAAATTAGTTAGGTTTTTTTAGGGCAGGAGTATTACTAAAAATGTACTCCTTTCTCAGGAAATTATTTCTTACATTAGACTTAGGGGAAGACACTCTAAAATGGTGATCAAGTTTGATATAGAAAAGGCCTATGATAGAGTGGATTGAAACAATTTTATGCAAGTGTTAGAGAAGTTGGGTTTTAATTATAAGGTGGTAGACAAAATCTAGAGATTAGTGACCAATAATTGGTATTCTATACTTATAAATGGTCAGGCCCATGGTTTCTTTAATTTTACTAATGGAGTAAAGTATGGGGTCCTTTGTCTCCTACTTTATTCTTTCTAGCTAAAATGGTTTTTTCTAGAGCTTTTAGTTCTTTGTTTTATCTAGCAGATTACAAATGTTATGGGATTTTAAACTAAAGTGAGAATACTAATCAGCTTGCATATGAAAATGATATGGTTATTTTAATTCTAGTAATAGGTTATCATTGGGGCTAATCATAAAGAGGAATAGGTTATCATTGGTGTAAATCATAAAGATTATAAAGAAATATAAGGACCAAGCAGGCCAAATGATAACCAAGGATAAAAGCTTCTTCTTTGTATATCATAAGGCTACTCATGCTTATATCTGGGATGTAGAGGATATTATGGTCTTCCTAGGAGGTAAATTCCTAGCTATTTATCTTGGTTGTCCTATTAGTCGTGCAAGAAACAAGAAGGTTCACTTTTAATAGTTAATAAAGAAGGTTAATAACAAGCTATAAGCATAGAAAGGGAAGTTGTTATCCCTTGGAGGTAAAGCAGTTTTAATTAATCAAGTTCTTAGTAGCATGCCTATTTACTATCTGCAATTACCCCACTTAAATATGTGATACATGATCTACATAGAATTTTTATAAGATATCTATGGAATTTCAAGGAGGTAGATAAAAACAAAGATTGGGTGGATTGGTATGACATTTGTAGACCCAAAGAGGAAGAGGGTTTGAGTTTTAGATCAATGTTTGATATTTTAAAAGCTTTATATGTTAAGTTGTGGTGAATATTATGGACTAACTTTATAAGGAATAAGTACTGCAAAAAAAATGAGACCACAACTCGTGAAATAGAAAGGTAGTTCTTTGATTTGGAAGTATATGCTTGAGGCCAGGATACCTCTGACCAAGAGATATGATGGAAACCCAAATATGGACATTCTAGTATCTAGTATGATAACCTAACATATTTTTGGGCTTTGCATTACTTTTTACCCAATACTGTTGCTAATGATTATCAATTAGGGGAGGTAAGCAAATTATTTACAAATGGAAGATGGAATGTGGACCTAGATCTTTGGAGAATAGGAATGTAATCATGTTGTTAGTTATGTAAACTAAGTTGAAGATTATGATAAGTGGGACAAGGCTTTCTTGATGTTGAATTCCTCTATAAAGTTTACTGTGTGTTCTGCATGGGAAGGTTTGTGACAAAATGATGAAACTCTTTAGAATTTTAATGAAATTTTGATGAAAGAAATACTTTTTAAGGTATTATTTTTCATGTGGAGATTATTGAAAATGAAGCTACCTATAGGTAAAATTCTCATCAAGAATAAAATGTAAGATAATGGGGTTTGTTGTTGTTGTAAGGATAGCAAACATCAAACTATTGATCATTTGTTTATGCAATGCAAGTTATCTAAGAGTTTATGGGAGTATTTTGCATCTATAGCAAGAGTTGATGGCCTATTTTTCAACTCAAAGATAGTGTCCTTAAATTATGGAATGCTACTACAATCTTTAAAATCATGTCTATTTATAAAGTTGTTCCAACATTTATTGTGTGGCAGATTTAGAAGATGAGGAATTACATTAAACATGGAGGCTAATTTGTTAGCATAACGATAAAAATCACCAGGAATCTGGTATATCTAGATATGTTTCTATTTCCATGGCTTTAGAATATACTTGACTCTTGGAATAAATTGGTGAGATTTATAACTGAATACACTCGTAAACTCAAATGTATAGTGGCTAACTGGAAGATTCCTAATAGAGGTCACCATAAATGCAATTCTGATAGAGATTCAAAGGTCAATCCTGGCCTAATATCAATTGAATTTTATATTAGAGATGGTAAGGGTGATTTGGTTTATGCAGAGGGGAGAAGAATTGAGGATTCTACAAATTTGGTGGTTAGACCTAAAGGGTGAGACTAGAAAACTGTATTAGCCATAATTTGTTACCTTTAAGTCTAGAAATTGATTCTTTATTAGTTTAAAAAGTCTTGGGTAGGTAGTGAGATATTCCATGGTGTATTTAACTTGAGATAAGAAGAGTGCATGAACTTATAAAGGGGGTGAATGTAGTGGTGGAACATATCTTCAAAGAAGCAAACAAAATGAGAAATTTTATAGCTAACAATGTCTTCTATTTTGCGGGTATTGATAGTGTAATTTTCCCTACTTTTCAAATACTACAAAGAGAAGCTAAAACTCTGATAAATGTGGATAAAGATCAAGTTCCTAACCTTAGGATTTAAAAACTTCAAAATGGCATTTTTACTGTTAATTGGATATAGAAGCAGTAGACAATATGGGTTGATGGAATTAGCTACAGAATACATCGATAAACTTGAAATGGAATGCAACAACAAAAAATCTTCTGGTTGAGAGCTCTTAATACACACCATGGACAATAAATAAAAACATAAAAAATTATCACAAAAGGAAACATAATTCCATAACATGTAGGACATTTAAAAGAATATATCAACACGAGAGGTAGAAAATATCTAAAGACCTAGTCGTATTTTTCCAAATCAAATAAAGCATTTCCTGATATGATTGTTAATAAATCTTTGTCTCTCACTCTATTAGGAAGTGGTATCAGCTCCTTGTTGAGATCAACCTGTCAAGGGGGTTGAAATAAAGTAAAATCAATAATCATATTCATATGGTTACTCTAAAGGGTAGAAGATAGACATTCATCTTTGCAAAAAAATCTCAAGTCAATAGTCAGTTAAGTGTAAGATGTCTTTTATTGGGTTGATTTCATGATGTTTGTAACATCATTAAAATGTCTTGTGTGAAATCACCCAAAAAACTCAGTTGATTTGTCAATATTGAGCTCTATAAACTCTAGATGATCATTGCCTTTACTGTACTTAGGTAGATTTGATCTCCAGTTGCATAAATTCTAGGCTCAATCAGCTCTGAAGAAGATGGAATAACTTTCCCTTTCCCTTTTTTGTTTTCTTTTCTTTTCTTTGTTTTTTACATTTCTTAGACTTTTTTTTTTTAAGGATGTTAGATGCCCAATTATGGGCTGGTGTTGATAAGACAGACCATTTTTTGTGTAAATAATCTACCATTCTAATAGAAGGCCTTTTAAGGCACCTTTTTAAATTTTTTTAAAAAAAGAAAAAACTACAATAATAGGAAAATTATAAAGTGAATTGAAGCCCTAAATTTAATTTATTAGAATACTGAGAAATTCTAAGTTATTTGGAGCTCAATCGGTAAAAACATACTCATTGATCAAATCCCACAAACCTAGAGTGAAACTCTTGCTAGAGGGTCTGAACCGTGACTTGAGAGGAAAAATCTTAGTTTCTACTTCTAAGAGAAAAGAAATTATTTTAAGATATTTTCATCAAGTGTTTAGGTGAGAATAAGAAGGAAGTGTCTAGGTCTCTTTAACCCCTTCCCAATAAGCCTTAAAATGAGGCTAAGAAAGCCTCACTTGATTCAGATGGAGTCTTAAGGATCGCTGAGTTTATGTGTTGAGAGAGAGTGATTGGATTAGATTGATATTAAATGAGTCTCATTATTCTAGATATTTCATCCATCCGAGTGTGACTAAGATGTATCGTGATTTGAGGCAGTATTACTGATGGGGTAGTATGAGGAAGGATGTAGTAGATTTTATAGCTCGTTTCCTTTATTTCCAGTAGGTGAAGGTCTAGCATTTAAGGCCTGGTGGATTGCTTCAGTGGTTACCCATTCTCGAGTGAAAGTGCGAACAGATCACTATGGATTTTGTGACTGAGTTGCCTCGCATTTCCCATGGATCTGATAGTGTTTTGGTCATCGTAGATCAATTGACCAAGTCTGTACATTTTTTTTGGTGCAGGTCTCCTTTAATTCTAAGAGGCTGGCTCGTATCTATATTTTTAAGATTGTGCGACTATATGGTGTGCCAGTGTCTATCATATCAGATTGAGGCTCTGTGTTCACTTCTTACTTTTAGAAGATTTTTCAACATGAGTTGGGTACTCGGGTTGATCTCAGCACAACATTTCACCCCGAGACTGATGATTAGTCATAGCCGACTATCCAGGTTTTAGAGGATATGCTCCACACGTGTGTGATAGATTTTGGGGCCAGTGGAAGCAATATTTGGATTTAACAGAGTTTCCATATAATAACAGCTACCATTCTAGTATCGACATGGCTCCTTTTAAGGCATTGTAGGGTAGGTGATGTCACTCACCAGTGGGTTGGTTTGATGTTTCTGGGATTATACCTCGAGGTACAGACTTAATTCGTGAGTCTTTAGATAGAGTTCGAAGCTCCAAACAGCTTAGAGTAGGTAAAAGTGCTATCCGAACCATAGAATTTGTGTCTTGATATTTGGTGTTGGTGACCGTGTTTCCTTTGAGTCTCACCCATAAAGGGTGTGATGAGGTTTGAGAGAAATTTTAAGCTTAGCCCCAGGTATATTGGTCTATTCGAGATTCTTCGGATCATTGGTGATGTGTCTTACTATAATGCCAGAATTTTCTAAACCGGAATGCTACACGATGCCTATAACCCCGAAGGACCACAAGCTAACAAATGACTGATATCTGTACCTATACACTACATAATATACATGAAGAATGTGGAAAACATGAACAATAGGCCATAAGGTTAAATTGAATAAAGAATCTATCAAAACATAACATCCATGTGGGGTAACGAATACCCAAAATAACTGAATCTGAAGCAAAACTGAATATAAATCTGAACTAAATCTGAAAGCCTCTAAGTACTTTCTGAATAAGGAGTTGAAGGAATATGTCTTCAACTAACTTCGTAAAACTGAAAGCTAACTGAAATAATAAATGAATCAAATTATATCATCCTCGAATTAAGAGGACTCACTGCACCTCTATATACTAGAATGCTACTGCTACTGCAGATCTAGAGCTCGTGTCTCTAGACCTATGGTGTAATATGAAAAGAAAGTACCATATCACAAATTCATCAGTACGTGGGGATGTACTAGTATACGAGTGAGGTAGGCTAAATGCAAAAGGGTTTACATGCATGAGCAATGTTAACTGACTGACTGATATGAACGTGAGAGTGCAAACATGTATGCATAGTAACTGAGATCGTGAATGCGTGATAGCTAAATCTGTACTCTAATACATGGTTTACCGATAACTAATCATGACTAATACTGTAGTTCTGATAACATGAGTGATTGTATCTGACAGTCCTGAATCTGATGGAACTATCTGAGTTTTGTACTGTAATTAAATTGACTGTATCTAACAGTCCTGATATACTAAAATCTAAACAACTATCTAAGTTCTTTTACTGAGACTGATGCTAAAACTGTGGGAGGTAGTTGTTTAACCGACATGCCCCATATGTGCCATTATGGCTAAGCCGGGGTCCAATCTCTGCCCTGACTGGAAGAGTGTCAATACCGCGCCACTGGTAAGGACAACGTGTGAGCAACCCTCATATAATAGGTAACTCTAGTTTGAACGGTGGGAACCCTTATATAACAGGTTAAGCCACCTCATCTACCCTCATATAACAGGCTGCGATATCTCAGCCTATGCTGGCTACATAGTTCTGGAACACAAGGATGACTGCTAAGAATCATACCCTCATATAACAGGTGTGTTCCCATCCTTGGGTTAGCACGGTGCTAACTTCTACTCCCATCTGAAGAGACTGAACATGAGTAACTGATTGTACGTGGACTGAACTTACTGAATTCCATTAACTGACGGAATACTTCTGATATCTGATAACTGACTGAGATCATGAGGTTTTCTTGAGTCATATAACTGACTAATTTCTATTGATTCATGGCTTGACTTTGGAGATCGTGAAACATAACAAGGTTCTAGGCACACAACTATATTTTTCGGGTACAAGTACCCCCAAGACTCGATGGAAGGAAACTGGAGCACATGACTGACTTGAGTACATAACCAACATCAACAATCCATAATATCATAACTTGGGGAATTCCATGAAGTGCATGGATATCATACATTTTGTACATAAGTAGGATTTGCAAGTAAGCATGGCATAATCTCATAAGACTAGTTCATGAACATCCCAACAACATTTACAAGACACAATATCAACATGAAAATCATTGGAACATAGGGGCATATCATGAATCCTTCACTTAGTCACAATTTAGCTATATGGCATGATTTTTAGTTCCTTAGGCATTTTATCAAACACCTTGCATGCACTCTTTTAAGGCATAGGTATATTTATCAATTCGACCATCTTAACAAAATTTATAAGTTTCAACTAACCTATTCACATGCTTCATGAAAACACATCAAGATACAACCTTGAATCCAAACAACAATCATCAACATAAATATAGTCATAATACGACAAGGAAATCATAATTTATAATTTAAAACATGATTCTTGAGCTCCATGGATGAAAGGGACCCATGGATGAACACTATGCATACCTTAGTGATTCAATTTTGAAAGAGATCTAATGTTTCTGAAGGTTCTTGAAGAATTCCTTAGGCTTGCTCTTGAGGAGATAATCTTGAGAGAAAACCCTAATCTTGTGGTTGAGAGTGTATAAGAGAGCTTTTTGAGATGTTTAACTAAAGAGAATGGAAGATAATGCGCTCCTTAAGGGTTATTAGTCATGGGAAGTGAAGGGAAAAGACCAAAATACCCTTACTAAAATATCCCTCAATTGATGGAAAAAATAGCTGACGACATTTGTGACGAGCCGTCATGCTGGTGATAGGTCATCACGAATTGTCGTCACAAAAAAGGTGAAATCTTAGTTTTCTGGTTATGGTTGATGACATTGGTGATAGGCCATCACGGGCATGACGGCTTGTCACAAAATGTCGTCATTGGGGGTAAAAATCTACCCAGAGCTGACGACATTGGTGATAGGCCATCTCGGGCGTGACGGCTTGTCACGAATGTCGTCACTCAGTTTCCCAGTCTGCTATGCCAGAGTAAAATAGGCATAACTCCTTGCTCCAATATTGGATTTAGGCAAAATTGATATCGTTGGAAAGATAATTCAATTATCTATCTATTGGTGGGTCATGACATCAGATATTCATATCATAACGAGAGATATGATCATATTAATCTAACTATACCAATATCCTTCTCAAGAATTCAATCGATAAGGAAATGTTTTGAGTCATCTATTAGCTAGGACACTTTTGAGGCCTTGATATGCATCAACCTTGATCATATCACTACCAAAGCACTAAAATTATTACTCATGAGTTCAAAGCATGATCCCAAAAATGTCTAAACTTTTGGAGTATTACAATATCTCTCCCTTGGGAACATTCGTCCTCGAATAAGAATCAACTAAGAGAGGATAAAAGACAAACTGAACATGATTGAACCTAAATAACTAAAATCTAATCTCATGACTGACATGATAAATATACTGAACTCGTGCATATCTGATGCATGGATAACTGATACATGAATGCATAACTGAGTAATCTGATAAACTGAGTTTCTCAAGATGAGAATGCATGGTTGATGCATGATCTTATAACTGAACTGATACATGAATTCATAACTGAGTATGCAATGGTAATAGGTACCAAGTTTTATGATGGGAATATGAACATGAAACTGAATAAGCTTAAGGAGAACTATTACCTCGAGCTTGATCTGAATTGACGGAGAAGAGGTGAGGACACTTGGTACGCATATTTGTTTCTGCTTTCCAAGTAGCTCCCTCATGAGAATGATTTCATCAAAGAACCTTGACTAGAGGGACTTCTTTGTTCCTCAATATATGAGTCTGATAGTCTAAGATTTTGACTGGAATCTCTTCAAAAGAGAGGTTGTTCTGAATATCAATGCTTTGAATAGGGACTACAACTGCTAGGTCACCTATGCACTTCTTGAGCAAAGAGACATAGAAGACTGGAAAAACTGAGGCTATGTCTGAAGGCAATTCGAGCTCATAAGCTACCTTGCCGAAGCGATTGAAAATCCTCAAGGGACCGATATATCGAGGAGTGAGTTTTCTTTTCTTGCCAAACCTCTTCACTCCCTTTATGGGAAAGATCTTAAGATAGACGTAATCACTGACCTCGAATTTGATATCCTTTCTATGAATATCTGCATAAGACTTCTATCAGCTCTAAGCAGTCCAAAGTCTCTCTCTGATCACTCAACCTTCTTTAAGGCATCGAATACCAAGTCAGTACCTATGACTAAGGCCTTACTAACTTCGAACCAACCAATTGGAGATATAGATCTCCTACCATAGAGAGCTTTGAATTGAGCCATTTGAATACTGGAATGATAGCTATATTGTATGCAAATTCAATCAAATGCAAGTGGTCATCCCAACTACCCTTGAAATCAATTGCACATGCTCTTAGCATATCTTCAAGTGTTTGAATGGTCCTTTCTACTTGACCATCTGTCTAAGGATAAAACATTGTACTGAGATAAACTTGGGTACCAAGACCCTTTTGGAATGCTTTCCAGAAGTGAGAGGTGAACTGGGTATCTCTGTCCGAGATGATAGATAATGGAACACCGTGTAATCTAACCAACTCCCTGATATAGAGTTTGGCATAATCCTCGGCTGAATAAGAAGAACGAACTGGAAAGAAGTGAGTTGACTTGGTCATTCTATCTACAATGACCCAAACTGAATCTTTCTGATGATGAGTGCGAGGCAAACCCGTCACGAAGTCCATGTTCACTTCTTTCCACTTCCAAGTAGGAATGGTGAACTCCTACATGGTACAACTAGGTTTTTGATGCTCTATCTTAACCTGCTGACATGTAGAGCACTTAGCCATAAATTTTGCAATATCTCTCTTCATCCTACTCCACCAGTAGATCTCCCGCAAGTTGCGTTACATCTTAGTGGCCCCTGGATGAATAGAGTATCGTGCACCATGCGCTTTTGCAAGAATTCGTTGCCTCAAGACATCTACACCTGGAACACATAGACGACCCTGACAACGAAGAAAACCATCTCCCCCTTGGGAGAAAACCTCTACTTTTTGATTCTGAACTGACTCTTTTACCTCTACTTTCTGATTTTGAACTGACTCTTTTAGCTTAACAATACTAGGATCCCTATCTTGCTTCTCTTTTACCTCGGAAACTAGAGATGACTCTGAACTACTCTGAACACATACACCACCTTCTAAAGAGTTGACTAAGCGAATGCCTAGTCTGGCAAGCTGATGGATCTCTTGAGCTATCTTCTTTTTGATATCCTCAACGTGAGAAATACTACCCATAGAGAGTCTACTGAGAGCGTCGTCCACAACGTTGGCCTTGCCCGGATGGTAAAGGGCACTCATATCATAATCCTTCAAGAGCTCTAACCACCTTCTCTGACGAAGATTAAGATCTTTCTGAGAAAAGACATACTGTAGACTCTTATGATCTGTGAAGACATCTAAATAAACTCCATATAGATAATTCCTCCAAATCTTTAAGGCAAATACTACAGCTGCTAACTCAAGATCATGAGTAGGATAATTCTTCTCATGAGGATTTAACTGTCTGGAGGCGTAGGCTATGACCTTACCATTCTGCATGAGGACACAACCTAGACCCACTCTGGATGCATTTTAATACACTAGAAATAGTCTGAACTATCTGGAAGAGCTAAAACTGGAGCTAAGGTGAGTCGAGTCTTCAACTCTTGAAAACTCTTCTCGTAAGAATCTGACTACTGAAACCTGACCTTTTTTGAGTCAATCTGGACATAGGGGATGCAATAGAAGAAAATCCCTCAACAAACCATCTGTAATAGCCAGCCAAACCCAAGAAACTCCTGATATCTGATGGAGATACGGGGCGAGGCCAGTTTTTTATCGCTTTGGTTTTCTGAAGATCTACCCTAATGCCATCACCAGAAATAATATGGCCAAGGAATGCTACTGATCTTAGCCAAAACTCGCACTTACTGAACTTGGTGAATAACTGATGATCTCTAAGAGTCTGAAGAATAATTCTGACAAGGTCTGAATGATCACGCTCTGAGCAGGAATTGACTAGGATATCATCTATGAAGACTATGATGAACATGTCTAAGTACTGCTAGAACACACGGTTCATCAAGTCCATGAAAGCGGTTGGAGCATTGGTAAGACCAAAGGACATGACTAAAAATTCAAAGTGACCATACTGAGTACGGAAAGCTATCTTTGGGATGTCACATTCTCTAACTCTGAGCTGATGATAGCTTGATATGAAGTCTATCTTGGAGAAATAACTGGCAACCTGAAGTTAGTCAAATAAGTCATCTATTCTAGAAAGTGGATACTTGTTCTTAACCGTAACTTTATTGAGCTGACGGTAATCAATACACATCCTGATTGAACCGTCTTTCTTGCACACGAATAAGACTGGTGTACCCTATGGGGATACACTAGGCCTGATGAATCCCTTATCTAAGATATCCTTCAACTGATCTTTTAGTTCCTTGATTTTTGCTGTGCCATTCTGTATAGCGAAATAGAAATAGGTTGAGTATCTGGAAGCAATTCAATACCGAAGTTTATTTCTCTTTCGGGAGGAATGCCTGGAAGATTTTTAGGAAAGACATCTGAATATTCATTAATCACTGGGACTGATTCCAACCTAGGAGACTCAAAACTGGAATCTTTAACATGCACGAGATGATACACACACCCCTTAGAAATCATTTTCCTTGCCCGAAGGTAGGAAATAAGTTGACCCTTGAATGATGAAGTACTAACCCTCCACTCTAAGATGGGTTCATTTGGGAACTGAAACTGAACTATCCTATTTCTGCAGTCGACTGTGGCATAGCAGGAATGAAGTCAATACATGTTGAGAATGACATCAAAATCAGTCATCTCTAATTCAACTAAATCTACTAATGTGGATCTCTGAAATATCATAATCGGGTAAGTCTTGTATAGCCGTCGAGCAATAATGGTTTTACCCACTGGGGTAGAAACTGAAAAGGGCTCTACTAAAATTTTGGGACTGATTCCAAAATTGCCTGCTATGTATGGGGTAACAAAAGACAAGGATGCACCTGGGTCTAGCAAAGCATAAACATGAACATGGAAAATCTGTAATGTACAAGTAAAGAAATCAGGAGAATTTTCCTGATCCTATCGGGTCTGAAGAGCATAGAGTCTGTTTGGGCATTGCCCACTAGTAGCACTGGAAGCGGAACCTTGGTGGTTCGGGGGACTGAATTGAGCTGTGGAACGATTCTGCTGGCCCTAAGGACCTAGCTGAGGATCCTGGTGCTCTATCTCTGTTGTCATCTCTAAATTTTGGCACTGGGGCACTGGCAGAGAAAGTGGTTGGAAGTACTAACTTAGGACGAAACTGTGAACAGTTTTCTCCCTCTGCTTTGGGCTGAGCAAAACTAAAACTACCTGATCTTGCTCTCTTGTTCTGCCTCTCCCTAGTTCTAACCTTCTGCTCCTCTATTTGATGAGCATAGGTTATGAGTCTGGCTAAAGTCATGTCACTATTCAGCATCGTAGATCTACACTCTTTTACACGCTATCATTCACCCCTGACACGAACTTGATCATCTTAGGCCTGGTGTCTGTAACCACATAAAGGGGATATCTAGCTAACTGAATAAATCTGAGAGAATACTCCTTAATCGTCATATTTCCCTATCTGAGGTTGACGAACACAAGAACTTTAGCCTCCCTCAGCTCTTGGGGAAAAAATCTATCTAAGAAGGTTATGACAAATTCCTCTCACTCAATAGGACCTGCATCCTCTACCCTCTCAGACTTCCACTGCTTTTACCAAGTATGAGCCATATCTTGCAACTGGTATATGGCTAACTCAGCACTCTCAACAAAAGCAACACCTATGATGTCAATGACCTTCTGGACTTGGTCAATGAATTCCTGAGGGTTTTCATCAGACTTAGACTCGAAGAAAGATAGAGGGTTTATCTGGGTGAAATCTCAAATCCTAGTTGTGGATGAGTTGGCCACTGGATTGGCCGGAATAACTGGTGGTCGTTCATTTTGGGAAGCCATAGACTGAGCAAGTATGGTGAATACGGCTCTAAACTCTGCATGAGAAATATGTTCGCCCAAAGGATCATCGGGCTAAGGAGCTGGCTGGTTTCTTCTCTTTGCAGGAATATTCTAAAATAAGAGAAGAAAGGATTATACTGAGAGTTTGACTTAAGATTATGCTCACTAGCACGACATAAATACTGAAAGAAGGGAAACTGTTCCTAAAACATCTCATAGCCTCCTGCATATAAATGTGGTGCGCAACACACCAATGTACAAGACTCTACTAGATGTGGATTTTAGACTTCTTAGGACTCTATTGAACCTTAGGCTCTGATACCAAGTTTGTAACGGCTCAATTTTCTAAACCGAAATGCTACACGGTGCCTATGACCCTGAAGGACCACAAGCTAACCCATGACTGATATCTATACCTATACACTACATAATATACATAAAAAATGCGGAAAACATGAATAATAGGCCATAAGGTTTAACTGAATAAAGAATCTATCAAAATATAACATATATGTGGGGTAATGAATACCCAAAACAACTGAATCTGAATCAAAACTGAATATAAATCTGAACTAAATCTGAAAGCCTCTAAGTACAGTCTGAATAAGGAGTTGAAGAAACATATCTTCAACTAACTCCGTAAAACTCAAAGCTAACTGAAATAACAAATGAATCAAATCATATCATCCTCGAATGAAGAGGACACTGCAACTCTATATACTGGAATGCTACTACTACTGCGGATCTGGAGCTCGTGTCTCTGGACATATGGTGTAACATGAAAACAAAGCACCATAGCGCAAATGCGTCAGTATATGGGGATGTACTGAGTATACGAGTAAGGTAGCCTAAATGCAAAAGGGTTTATATGTATGAGCAATGCTAACTGACTGATTGATATGAACGTGAGAGTGCAAACATGCATGCATAGTAACTGAGATCATGAATGCATGATAGCTAAATCTGTACGCTAATACATGGTTTACCGATAACTAATCATGACTGATACTATAGTTCTGATAATATGGGTGACTGTATATGACAGTCCTGAATCTGATGGAACTATTTGAGTTTCGTACTGTAATTAAATTGACTGTATCTGACAATCCTGATATACTAAAATACAAACAACTATCTAAGTTCTTTTACTGAGACTGATACTGAAACTGTGGGAGGTAGTTGTTTAACTGACATGCCCCATATATGCCATTATGGCTAAGCTAGGGTCCAATCTCTGCCCTGACTAGAAGGGTGTCAATACCGCACCACTGGTAAGGATAACGTGTGAGAAACCCTCATATAACAGGTAACTCTAGTGAGAACAGTGAGTACCCTCATATAACAGGCTGTGATATCTCAACCTATGCTGGCTACATAGTTCTGGAATGCAAAGATGACTGTTAAAAATCACACCCTTATATAACAGATGTGTTCCCCCCTTGGGTTCAATCGGTGCAAACTTCTGCTCCCATCTAAAGAGACTGAACATGAGTAAATGATTGTATGTGGACTGAACTTATTAAATTCCGTTAACTGATGAAATACTTCTGATAATTAAAAACTGACTGAGATCATGAGGTTTTCCTGAGTCATATGACTGACTAATTTCTATTGATTCATGGCTTGATTTTGGAGATCGTGAAACATAATAAGGCTCTAGGCACATAGCTATATTTTTTGGGTAAAAGTACCCCCAGGACTCGATGGAAGAAAACTGGCACACATGACTGACTTGAATACGTAACCAACATCAACAATCCATAATATCATAACTTGGGGAATTCCATAAAGTGCATGGATATCATACATTTTGTACATAAGTAGGATTTGCAAGTAAGCATGGCATAATCTCATAAGACTAGTTCATGAACATATCCCAACAACATTTACAAGAAACAATATCAATATGAAAATCATTGGAACATAGGGGCATATCATGAATCCTTCACTTAGTCATAATTTAGCTATATTGCATGATTTGTAGTTCTTTAGGCATTTTATCAAACACCTTGCATGCACTCTTTTAAGGCATAGGTATATTTATCAATTCGACCATCTTAATCCATCCAAAATTTATAAGTTTCAACTAACCTATTCACATGCTTCATGAAAACACGTCAAGATACAATCTTGAATCCAAATAACAATCATCAACATGAATATAGTCATAATACGATAAGAAAATCACAATTTATAATTTAAAACATGATTCTTGAGCTTCATGGATGAAAGGGACTCATGGATGAAAACTACGCATACCTTAGTGATTGAATCTTGAAAGAGATCTAATGTTTCTGAAGGTTCTTGAAGAATTCCTTAGGTTTGCTCTTAAGGAGATGATCTTGAGAGAAAACCCTAATCTTCTAGTTGAGAGTATATGAGAGAGCTTTTTGAGATATTTAACCAAAGAAAATGGAAGATAATACACTCCTTGAGGGTTATAAGTCATGGAAAGTGAAGGGAAAAGACTAAAATACCCTTACTAAAATGTCCCTCAATTGCTGAAAAAATTGTTGACGACATTCGTGACAAGCCGTCATACTGGTGATGGGTCGTCATGAATTATCATCACAAAAAGATAAAATCTTGGTTTTCTGGTTAGGGTTGACGACATTGGTGATAGGTCGTCGCGTGCGTGATGGCTTGTTTCAAAATGTCATCACTTAGGGTGAAAATCTGCCCAGGGCTGATGACATTGGTGATAGGCCGTCACGGGTGTGACGGCTAGTCACGAATGTCGTCACTTAGTTTCCCAGCCTGACATACCGGAGTAAAATGGGCATAACTCCTTGCTCTGATATCAGATTTAGGCAAAATTAATATCCTTGGAAAGTTAATTCAATTATCTATTTGTTAGTGGGTCTTGATCTTATATATTCATATCACAATGAGAGATATACTCATTTGAAGCTAACTATACCAATATCCTTCTCAAGAATTCAATCGGTAAGGAAATGTTTTGATTCGTCTATTAGCTATGACACTTTTGAGGCCTTAATATAAATCAACCTTGATCATAGCACTACCAAAGCACTAAAATTTATTACTCATAAGTTCAAAGCATGATCCCAAAAATGTCTGAACTTTTGGGGTATTACACTTACAAAATGGCCTTTCCCCTAGATCTATCAGCTATTCATCTAGTTTTTCATGTTTCTATGTTTTTCCATTATATTCCTGATAAGTCTAATGTCATTCGCTGGGAGTCGATTCAGTTAGATGAATGGTTGTCTTTTGTTGTGGAGTCGATCTCTATTTCAGCTAGGAATGTTAAACTATTGCACTCTAGAGTTATCATTGTAGTTAAGGTTCAGTGGCGACATTGACCTATGGATGCGAATACTTAGAAGGTCAAGTCTGATATGCATAGTTCTTATCCCCAGTTTTTCATTGATTTAGGTATTTCTTTGCCTTGGTCTGAGGACAAACTAGATTTTTAGTGGTGGATGATCTAACGACCTAAAATTTTGATGAAATATGTGTTTTTATGTGATTTGACTATTTTACCTCTCCCCATAGTTGCATTGTGTTATTTCTAGGGTATGGGGGTAACTGGCATAATTCTCGATGCATTTTGGGGCTTTTTATGCGATATTATATTTTTTGTGGCTTTGATAGCCTTATTATGGACTTTTGTGGTTATCTGTTGATCCGTGTGATAGATGGGTGAATGAACTGCACCAACAGATCTAGGAAATCAATTTTAGAGTGGTAACATACTTGGTGTGATACTCTTAAATCTCATTTTGACCCTTCATTTAGAAAATTATGATTTTGAGTTTCAGGGTCAACCTTATAAAATGATGTCTTTCCAAAATTTTGATATCACCATTGAGTTTATTGCGTCAAATTTAGTGTCGTTACATAGCATATATATCAAATTCTGAATAAATCCCGAGGCCATGGCGAAAACTTAAAAAGTTTTCAAGTTTTCAGCAAATATCTGGTGTGTCGGCGATCGCCAGCCCTAGCTGCAATCGTGACTAGTGTGATCGTCATAGCCTTGGTGCTATTATGACTAGCCTATATCGCACACCCCAAGTCGCGATAGCTATAATCGAGAACCTGGACTTGGTATAAATTGAGTCATTTTCTATAATTTTGGACATTATTCATCTTTCCTCTTGAGAGATAAACCCTAAAATAGTGTGAGAGCTTAAAAGTGGAGCTTGTGGGTGCTTGGGAAGCTAAATTAACATCCATTTCTCAATTCTTTTATTGATTTAAGGTCAGAATTTACTCTTTTCTTAGGTGAATTTCTTGATTAATAGCTCAAAACCCAAAATCTTAGGGCTTGATTTCTGAACCCCAATTTCGCTCCTTTTCACTTGAATAATGTTCCAAATCCTATAATTGCTAGTTTTTCCTTAATTTCAACTTCAAAATAACCTCAATTCTTGATTTTGAGACAGATTTCAAAGGTTTAAGTCGGTAAAGTTTAAAAATAGGTTTTTTTCAATTTGAACCTCATTTTTAACTTGAGTTAATTTAAGTTTTTAGCTGTAGATTCCTAAAAACATAGAAAATACATTTTTGAAATAAAGTTTTGATTTTTCCCTTCTTTTTTTAAAACCAATTTTTGGGGACCATTTTGACCCTGAACCAAGTAGGAAATATGGGTATTATTGGCTTTGTTTTAATGCGTAGATTCTATATTTCTTGGTTTTAGTTGATTTTGGGGCCATTCGTGAGAAGGTCATGGGTTAAAGTATTACGAACTAATTTTTGACCTTAAGGTGGTTATGGCTTAACTCTTCAGACTAAGCTGAGTAGTTAAATTGTATATAAAATACATGATAAGGAGATAAGAACTAATCATGAATTTAGCTATCTTAATGTGTTGTGCCCATGTAGGGGCATATTTATAATGTAACTATTGGTTTTGAGATATTATGTGATATGTGTGATTGTGTGGGGTCCTGTGTGATATTGATAGCCTGAAATATATATATGAATAATTGTATTGTGTTATTGAAATGCCTATTATGGTACACTTGGTGTATCATGTTATATTCGTATTTTATTGGAATATGAATCCTGTGGAATTTCATGGATGGTGGAAATAATGAGTGTATATTAGCTCTAGTTATTATGGAAATATATCATTGTGGATGGTTGTGGAAATATATCATTATGGTTGGTTGTGAAAATACATCATGTGGTTAGTTGTGGAAATACTCATTATGATTATGTGTGAGCATTACATCCTCATGTCATACTCATCCATGAAACATTGTACCACCGTGGCAACATCTGAGAAACACTAGCAATACCTTTTTAAAATCCTTCTCGAGGGATGTGCTTGGAAGGAGATATTCTGACATCTTATAAAACCCTTTTCCAGGGATATGACGGGGAGGAGATATGATATATGGATTGTTTATGTGTTGACGAACCCCCATGGGTCCTTTGTCGGGAGGCTTGCCTCCATAGGTATATACGAAGGTTGTGCGACAACCTCGTGCATCATCATTATCATCACTATCTTATTATGTTTACCTCATTATTGATGTGATGTGATTGTACTTCTGCTTTGACTTATTTCCTATTTAATTGTTCTATCTTCTTATACTTGTACTCAATGATCTTGTATGTATATTATCACCATCTTATTATGTTTACTTGTATTTATATTTTCAGCATCTTATTATGTTTACTTTATTATTGATATGATGTGATTGTACTTCTTCTTTGACTTATCACCTATCTAATTGCTCTATCTTCTTATACTTGTACTCAATAATCTTGTATGTATATTGTCTTTCATTGTCCTACTTGTATATGGTATATTATACACTTGTGGTCTTTTTTGTGTTTGTTGTAATATATGTGATATATTAGAACTGTTAGTGCAAGCGGCATAGCTACCATCGTGGGACATTTTCTGATTGCAGGTGATGTAACCTTAGTTTGTATTTTGTATGTCTTATTTTCTACTTTTCTTGGTTAGCCTATGATACCTACTGAGTACAAGTAGACTATACTCACTCCTATTGTACCCTTCTGGTGCAGATTCAGGTTTGGGTGCGCCCTATATTGCTTAACTCAGGTGATTATTGGAGTTTTCAAGGTAGTGGGTGATTTTCAGGCATCTTGATGTCTTCTACTATCTTTTTGTATTATTAGACTATGTCTTTACTATTTTTTAGAGACAGGGTTGTGTCTATTGGATTTCTTAGGTATTTTATTTGGATTCGAGTTGTACTAGATACGTTCTTATGTTGTTGGCATCAGGTTTTGGGAGTTATGGTTGTATTGTTAGTTATATTTGTTTCACATTTGTTATACTCATATGGTTCGGCTTTGTTCTAGAAGCCTTACCTTGGGGGTATTTTTATCTTTTTCCCTTTGTGCATTAGTTGAGTGATAGGGTTACTTGTCAAGGTACGCCACGACAAGTGCCATCATGACCCTTGAATATTGGTTCATGACAGATGCGGCGAAAGTTTAGATAAAAAAAAATCCCTCCTTAATGATTTCCTGCTCACCAAGTATTGTAAAAGATCTCATTCGGTAGAAAGGAAGAAAGGCACCGGCCAATCTCATACGTGGAGAAGAATAATGGGCATCAAAGATAGGGTGGAATCTTCTATCAGTTGAATTTGGGAAAAGGTGATATTACTTTTTGGAGGGACTTTTGGACTAATTTAGGACCATTAGCTTACGTGGTTCAAGATAGAAGGACCCTTAAGAACACTCGAGTTAAGGAATTTTACTCCAATGATACCTAGAAAAGAAACAAACTATTAAGGATCTTCCCTCATCATGTGGTCGATACCATTATTAGTACACCATACAATGTAAAAATATAAAATCATACAATTTCGAAATTCGATTAATTAAGAGACTTCAGTTGTAAAATAATCTGGCAAATCTTGAGACAAAAGAAAGATACTACTCTTACAGGTAGATGAATTTGGCATTAAAAATCCCTTTTAATATATGCTTCTTCATGACAAGGGTTTACTAATAAGGTTTCTGCTCACATTGTTGTGAAAAGATTTGGAATGAACCTCTCTTCTATTTTGTAGCTGCTATAGAAACAAACACCATAAGAAAAATATTGATCACTTATTTAGTGGTGGTTATATTGCCAATAAAGTCTAGTCTTTCTTCAAAAATTCTTGTTGTATCAATAGAAACCAAGGTCAAGTAAGACAAAGGGCTATGAAGTGGTGGATTACTAAAGCCAAGAATGAGGTCCATAAAATAATATTGCTTTGCATGCCTAACGTCATCAATTGGCAAGTATGGAAGAATAGATATGCTGCTAGGTTTGAAAACAAAAAAATATCTTTCCTGGTCTATAATCATTTTATTATTGGCATGACTTCATCAAAGAAGTGGAAAGCCTGCAACCTGTTATACAATCTCAACCTATTATGTGGGTTAAACCTTACATGGGTTAGGTTAAACTCAATATGGATAGGTGCAACAAAGGCAATCGAGGCAGCGCATGAGAGGTAGCGTGATTAGAGATCAGATCAGGGCCTTTTTATATGCATTTATAGATTGTTATAGGAGTTGTAGTAACAATCTGGCAGAAATACATGATATGCAAAAAGGTATTTTATTATGTATAATTAAAGGTCTTACCAATGTCATTGTGGAATCTGATTTGATGATCATCCTTAACCTAGTCAAAAGAGTTAAGAAATCGCCATGGGAGTTAGAGCATACAATTAAGGATATCACGAAGATGTTAAATGAAGTAAACTAAATCTTTTACCACACTCAAAGAAGGTAACACCACTGTTGTTAGTCTGGCTAATCTAGGTGAAAGTTCTAAAGCTATAACTATCTTTACAAAGGTTGTCTCATTACCTATAAATGTCAGAACCTCAATAAAGTTGGAAGTAAAAGAATGCCAAACTTCAGATTCAGACACAAAAGGAATTGCTTTTTGTAATGAGTGAACACAACAATCTACACATTGCATTTTTCCTTCTGCAAGTCTACTTCTTTTTGTTATTCTCCAAACTTCAATTGGAAAGTCAATTCTATGCTCTTTACAAATCAAAATTGTGTATATTTTTGTAAGACTCCTTAAAATTTTGATTATTTTATTTTTGACCCTCCCACGTGCGTAATGTCAATTTTTGGCTTGAATTATCTTTAGGTGTGTTAAAAAGGTGTTTTGGAAAAGTTTTAGATTTTTTTAGAAGGATTCGGGGTCATTTTGGGACCTTGTAGCAGTAAGCCTCCGCGATAAGGGCCATGTCACAGAGGTTAACCTCTGCAATATTGGCGTGGCATGGAGGCTAACCTCCGTGATATTTGACATGCCACACTATTATTTTAAATTCATCCAGTTTTATTTTTTTCACTTGGGGTGAGGGGCTTTTGGTGTTTTTACCTCTTGTACGACCTTTAAACATAACATACACCCCTTTTTCATTAGTTTTAAGGATTAAAGACCATTCCCTTCCTCTTTAACACTTAAACTAGGAAACTCCAAGGGTTTCACAAGGGATTCAGCATTCAAGCTATAAACTCCAAATTGTCTTCAATTCTTTGTGTATTTCAGGCATGTTTCTCTTCCCCTAACTATAACTTTACAGAGTGGCATTGATTGAATCGATTTTCATGTGATTTAATTATTGTTTTTTAAATTAGGTTGAGGGGTTTTGGTTGTTACTGATTGAATTACTTGTCCCGTGTTCTAAATTGACTATTCATGCTTTAAAATGATGTTTTTAGAACTAAATTAGCGTATGGTATAAATGGTTGTAATGGGGGACATGGATTTCCCCAAGTTGATGGAATTTTGGCTTGATAATTGAATTAAACTCAACCCACTTTGTATGCTTGATTTTGAATATGGAAAATTTCATAGTTTAACTTGTTTTTTGACCCAATGCTTTGCATTAAAGGATAAATGAATGAAAATAATTTTGAATAGCCCTAGTTTTTTTATTTTAAAAGAAACTTAGAAGTCCAATTTGGTTGTGTAAATTGGTTTGTTATAATTAATTTAGCTTGCAAACATAATCGTATGACGATACAAAGTGGTAAATGTCTTAATGAATGACTCCTGAGTTAGTGGATTGGTTTTAGTGCAATTGTTTTAATTTGGGTTAAAAGAGAATTATGTAGCTCACCGTGAAGGTGTAAGTCCCAAAATAATAAACACTGAAAACCACGTTTGCCGATGTTGAGGGTCTATCTGACCGTGTTCTTGATGCATAGTCGATGTATATATTTTGGGATGGGCTATTGCCTTAGTGGCATGTGGCTAATACGCACTGGGGCCTTTCAGTAGGGAGAGGTGAACCCATATAACCCATGGGTGCCTTTAGGATGGATCTAGCTACACACTTCAGGTTAAATGCTTAAACTCTCATGTACATGACCCTTATCCATATTCCGATGTCCTATATATATGTATATGAATGTGATGCATATATTTTATGGGTGAATTTTGGTAATTGCATTATTTTATCATTATTTCATGAGTTATATGCTAGTGCTTATCCTACTGACCATCCCTAGATGCTATTTCATTTCATGATATAGGGTTCGAAGGGTTTTATGCTGCTCTTGTGTAGTGTTAGGTAGTTGAGCACGTCTATTGATTTGTTGTGAAGTGGTGAGCCTCCATCCTTGGAAAGGCCTTGTCACTTTATTATTCTTTCTTTATTGTCATAGTACTTTTGGATTCTTTTGGTCATAGTCGGGGGCATGTCCCGACTTAGTTATTATTCTAGTTTTAGAGGCTATTATGGATAAGTATGGGGAGATTGTTATTTGAATTATTTAAACTGCCATTTGATTCACCTATTTCTATTATTGCTATCATTATTTTGATTGTTTTTTTTATAATTATTATTCTCTTGAGGTTAGGCTAAGGGGGTGGTCCCCGATCTATGGTAGGCTTGAGATACCATCACAACTACGCCTTAGTTTGCGTCGTGACAGGCTTGGTATTATATCATGGTTCAGGATCATTGCGTTTCAACAAAGCCGTGTTGAGTAGAGTCGCTTTTATAGGTGTACAGTGCACCACACTCATAAAGGGAAGGCTATAAGGCATTTAAGATTGTTTCCCTTTCTTGTGTTATATTTTAAGCTATAGAGTCTAGTGTTATGAAACTTATATAACTCCTGACTTCACCAAATTTTAGACCATGCCTCTCCGAAGATCTGATTTTCATAGAAAATTTGCTAGAACCTTTGTTCCACCTAAGAAGAATGTGAAGGAGACTCTCCTAGTTTATAGAGTGTAGACCTAGTCTAGGGTCCCTTCTCCTAACTGTGCTACTCCACGTGGGGTTCTACTGGTCCCTACTAGTCCTCCTCGAGCTTCTTAGGCTGGTGACACTTTTGCTCAGTCGCCTCTAGGAGATATCTTCAATGTAGAGTTTCGTCAGTCTATTCATATGCTTACTCAAGTAGTAGCATCACAGTCTCATCAGTTTGATCGTGTTAGTTATATTGTTTATTCATCTGAGGTCACTCGAGATAGCCAGTTTATGAGGTTGAATCCCCTAACCTTTACAGGCTCTAAGGTTAAGGAGGATCTATAAGGGTTCAGTGATGAGATAGAGAAGATTTTTAGGGTGATGCATGACACTGGTTATGAGGGTGTAGAGTTTGTTGCATATAAGTTAAAGGATATAGCTTACCAGTGGTATAAAGAGTGGGAGACAATAAGGGGTGATAATGCTGAATAGGCAGTATGGGATGACCTTTTAGATACTTTTCTTGATCACTTCTTTCCTCAAGAGTTGAGGGAAGCTAATGCTGAATAGTTTGTGAACTTGAAGTAAAAAAAGATGAGTGTGAAAGAGTATGCTCTGAAACTTCAGCAGTTATCCCGTTATGCTCCGAATTTAGTGGCTAACATAAGGTCCAAAACAACAAAGTTTGCTTCTGGGTTGTCCCATGATTTGGTATTGGAGTGTAAGGCTACGATGAATAATGATATGGACCTCTCTAGGCTTGTGGTTTATATGCAGCAAGAGGAAGATGAGAAAAAGAAGCATGTAGAGATAGAAGAGAGGCAGAATAAGAAGTTTAAATATTCATAGCAGGGTGCAGGTCAGCAAAATAATGGGAGAGATGGTAGATAGTGGACTAAGAAGAAGGGTTAGGGAAATTTGTATTCGTCTTCCAATGCTCCTTATCCTAAGCCTTTAGGTGATCGTCGTTTTCAGGCTAGCAGTGGTCCTAAGGCACAGGGTTCCTAGTCTCAAGCTAGTAGAGCTCAGTCAACCCCAACTTATCCTTATTATCATTTTTGTGGGTAGTTTCACCGTGGATATTATGAGGAACGGAGAAATGGATGCTATAATTATGATAATCTTATTCATATATAGCGATATTGCCCTTCAACCAGGGTTAACACTGGAGCTAGTAAGGTTTCGGTTGCCACATCTTCAGCTCCTACGCCAAAGGGCACCACTTTAGGTATCGACCCTGGCCAGAATCATCTCTATGCACTTGCTGCTTACCAGGAATCTGAGGCATCCTCAGATGTTGTTACTGGTGTGTTATAACTCTTTTCCCATGATATTTATTGTTTGCTTGATTCGGGTTCTAACCTATCTTATGTGACCTCTTATGTGGTTGTGCATTTTAGTTTTGGTCTTGAAAATATTTTCGATCCTTTTTTTATTTCTACTCTAGTGGGTGACTCTATAGTTGCTAGAAAAATCTATAGGTATTGTGCGGTGTCCATCTTTTATAGCGAGATATTGGTGGATTTGATGGAGTTGGATATAGCAGATTTTGATGTAATCTTGGTGATGTATTGGCTTTATTCATCCTATGCTTCTCTAAATTGTAGGACCTGAAAAACCGATTTTCACTTTCCTAATGAGGCGGTATTATAATGGGAGGGGAGTTTCTTAGTGCCCAAAGGGAGGTTTATTTCCTATCTTAGAGCTCAGAAATTAATTTTAAAAAGGTGTATATAACATCTAAAAAATCCTTCTTTGCAATTTGTTCATGTGGTTAATGAATTTCCTGAAGTTTTTCCCAATGATCTTCCTGGAATTCCTCCTGATAGAGAAATAGATTTTGGGATTGACCTTTTACTGAATACTCGTCCGATATTCATTCTACCTTATAGAATGGCTCTAGCTAAACAAAGAAACTTAAGGAGCAATTAAAGGATCTTCTCGATAAGGGCTTTAATCATCTTAATATTTCTCCGTGGGGTACTCCTGTGCTTTTCGTGCGAAAGAAAGATGGGTCTCTTTGAATGTGTATAGACTATCGTCAGTTGAATAAGGTTACAGTGAAGAATAAGTACCCCCTTTCCAGGATTGATGACCTTTTTTATCAGCTTCAGTATGCTAGATATTTCTCTAAGATTAATCTTTGTTCGGTTTATCATCATTTGAAAATTAGGGAGGTTTATACTTCTTAAACTACTTTCCAAACCCAATATGGACATTATGACTTTTTGGTTATGTCATTTGGGTTGACTAATGCTCTAAATATGTTCATAGATCTTATAAATCAGGTTTTTAGGCCGTTTTTGGATTTGTTTGTTATAGTCTTCATTGATGACATCTTGGTGTACTCCAAAAGTGAAGAGGATCATGTTAACCACCTTTGAATTGTGTTGCAGACTCTTAAAGACCAGAGGTTGTATGCGGAATTTTTTAAGTGTGATATTTGGCTAAATGTTGTGACTTTTTCTTGGGTATGTTGTTTCTAGTAAAGGGAGCAAAGTAGATCCACAAAAAGTTAAGGCGATTAAGAAATGACCCAGACTCATGACTCCAACTGACATTAGGATCTTCTTGGGCTTGGCTGGGTATTATAGGAGGTTTATGGAGAGCTTCTCATCTATTGCTGATCCGTTGATAAGATTGACTCAGGAAAAGGTTAAGTTTCTGTGGTCTGAGGCTTTCAAAAGTAGTTTTAGGAGATTGAAGGATAGTTGACTTTTGCGCCAGTTTTGACCCAGCCCGAAGGTACTAATGTTTTCGTTGTGTATTGTGATGTGTCTTGCGTTGGACTACATTATGTCTTGATACAGCATGGTAAGTTTGTGGACTATGCTTCTAGGCAGCTTAAGGTTCATGAGAGAAATTATCTGACTTACGACTTGGAGTTGGCGGCTGTGGTTTTTGCATTGAAGATCTGGCGCCATTATCTATATGCATGTGGATATTTATTCAGGCCATAAGAGATTGCAGTACGCGTTTACGCAGAAGGAATTGAATCTTAGGCAGAGGTGGTGGCTCAAATTCCTTAGGATTATGACATGAGTTTGCACTACCATCCAGCTAAAGCTTATATTATTATTGATGCTCTTAGCAGGTTGTCCATGGGGACCTTATCTCAAGTTGATGAGGAGAAGAAGGGGTTGGTAAGGATATTAATAGGCTGGATAACTTGGGAGTTTGACTTTTTGAACTCTAAAGATGGAGGGGTGATTATTTAGGAAATAGTTAAATCATCTCTTGGAGCTGAGGTGAAGGAGAAACAGGTTTTGGATCCCATACTTATGCAGATTAAGGATGAAGTGGCTCAATAAAAAGTTATGACATTCGAGATTCGGAGAGATGGTATTCTGAGGTATCAAGAAAGATTATATGTTCTTAATATTGATGGACTGTGGGAGAGAATTTTGACTAAGGCTCATGAGTCTAGATATACAGTTCATTCAGGTTCGACAAAGATGTATCACGACTTGAAGGAAATCTACTAGTGGAATAATATGAAGTGAGATGTAGCAAATTTTATGAATAAGTGTATGGTTTGTCAACAAGTCAAGGTTGAGCATTTGAAGCCTGGTGACATATCTCAAGAGATAGAGTTGCCCATGTAGAAGATGGGATGATCAATATGGATTTCATTACGGGTCTTTTGTGGTCTCAAAATCAGTATATGATTCTATTTGGGTCATTGTGGATAGATTGGCTAGGTCTGGTTATTTTTTACTTCTGAGGACTAACTACTCAGGAGAGGATTATGTTAAGTTGTTCATTCAAGAGATAGTCAAGTTGCATGGAGTGCCTGTGTCCATCATTTCAGATCGAGGTACGAAATTTTCATCTCATTTTTGGCATTTGTTTCAGAAAGGTTTGGGTACTCAGGTGAACCTCAGCACCACTTTCTACTCTCAAACGAATGGACAAGCTGAACGGACTAAGGGTAGTTGAGTTGACCATTTTCCTCTTATTGAGTTCGTGTACAACAATAATTATCATTCTAGCATTCATATGTGTAACTCCCCAAAATCCTGTCCTGGAGTGTCACACGGTTCTTAAGTTTACAAGTAGTCCCAAGCTAACCCTTTGAGCCTGCTACTTAGTATAAAGCTTACTTAAAGATAATGAGAGCAAAATAAGGAATCATCATATCATATCTAAATGAAATCTGAATGAGTACTGTAAAAGTAACCAAATACTGCAAGTCTAACACACTGACCATCTAGTCTGACAAAGCCTCTGCTACTCAACAAAATAGAGAGTCATTGGGACAGATCCCCAACTAACTCGAACTGAACTGAAAGCAGTAAAACAACTACTAAAATTACTAAAGTGTCTGGAGATAGGTCCTTGAACCATTAGGACTCACCACAGTGGAGATGTAGATAAAGGTACTCAGGATCACTGAAGCTACTGGGACTGAGCATCTGAACCTACATTATGAGACAATATAGCACACAAACGTATATTTGGATCAGCACTTGGAAATGTACTGAGTATATGGGGGTGTATACAGCTAAATATCAATACAATAAATCTTTATAGAAAACATACATGGTATTGTAGATGACTCACATAGCTTGAATAAAACTCTCATCAATCATGAGTAATGAAACATGCAGTATAAATCACGTGAGCCATTACACTTTGTTCTAAATCCGTATTCTTTATTTGATCTCAAGCTTGTAAACTAGTTAAACTCTTAAAACAACAACTTTTAGAACATATACTTTAGTCTTTTGAAAACAAGGAACTTCTTTGAAACTCAAGGACTTAAAACCTTAAGAACTTTAAGACTTAAGACTCTAGGAAACTTGGGAGTTTCTTCTAACCGACATAAACCATGTGAGCTACATGGAGTCCAAAGTCTTAACCACATCGGGGAGAGCTGTTCTATCCTTGTCATCGATGTAGAACCTTTACTTTTAGTGATCACTAGCTTAACCCACTTGGGGTAAATCAAATTGTATGGTGGCTCGTAGTTCTGGGGAATGAGACCTTGGAATCAAGCCCAACTCGGTGTTAAGTACTACTCCCATACTAGGCTCAGAACTTTTAGGAAAATTCACCTTATACAATTCAACATTATGAAATGGGAGCCAATATGCTTCCCTTTAACTTAAACCACAAGATGTGGATTCCTTTCTTAACTTAGGATCAAAATCAACTCTTTTCTTTACACTTTGGTAAATTATCTTTAACAAGCTTTGAAAGTTCAATGATATGGAGATATCAATACCATTCTTGAAATACTATAGAATATATCAAAATTCACTCTTGGACCTTAAAACATGTATACATATTCAAGAAATCTCAATTCAAAATAGAGGGTAAATCATGACTTCAACCTTAAGAGTTTCCAAACATCAATCATGGAAGGAATATGCAATTCATAACATTAATTCTTAATTCAAATCATAAAATAGGTGTAGTATCATATAATTCAAGACTTGAACAAATTCATAATCTTATATTCTTGAAATATAGCAATTTAGGCATAATTCATCTTGAAACATTAAAATCTTTTAAGAAAAAACAAAACTTTATGTACAAGAACGGAAGAAGTGTTCTTGTTCACACCCACCTCAAATTATGAACTTTGATGAATAAGCTTGCTTGAGACTCTTTCTCGTACTTTTGGATGTGTTCTTGAAGCCCTTGACTTGGGAACCTTAAATCCCAACTCAATTTGTGAAAGCTACGGAGGAGTCTTGAGATTCTTGGAAGAGGTTCTGGGTACTTAGGGTTTTTCTTGAGAGAAAACTTGAGAAAAGCCTAATAGAATGCTTGTAAATGACTTCAATTTAGTGTTTATACGATTTAAAAGGCTTGGAAAAAGTCTAAAATGCCCTTTTTAACTCGTGAACAAAACTGAAAAAATTAAACTAAAAAACCCAATTTTATGGGCCACCGCGACGCGCTACTATCGCAGTGGCTCACTGGAAAATGACAAATGAGATTCTTGGGGTCACCGCGATACGGAGCCATCGCGTTGTCCCACTAGTTGGGACCTGTAACTTTAGCACGATGCGTCACAATTGTGCTAGGCTACTGGAATTGGACAATTGTCAAATAAACCCTCTTCACGATGCGCCAAGCACTAAAATGATGTTGTTTTATGACTAAGACTTAAATTTGCCATAACTTCTTGTCGGTTATTGGATTTGGGTGGATCTTATATCGTTGGAAAGCTAATTAA